>NC_056744.1:813703685-814003685 GCF_019279795.1 Protopterus annectens
AGGGGGTTTTTGTTGACCACCAGTGCTCCCAGGGCCTGTCCCTGCATTTCATTAGTGACCTGGTGCTTTTTTTAGCCAGGGAAAGTATTGTGTTTTGACTCTGGCATTTGTTATGAGGGCATGTGTATTTAGGATGTTTAGGAAGGTACTATTGAAGAATTGTGCAGCTTCATCCAGATTGAGGTACTTTAGTGGTGACCAGTTACAGGTTTTAAGTGATGAGGTAAAGGTGAGAGGGTTAAAGTTTTTCTTGTTACATATTTGTCGATAGATAATGGAATTAGCATTATTTAAGTGGTGTTTTAGAAGGAAAGTTGGGGTATGGTCACTGAGGCTGTCTGGTAGACATCCAGCTAGGTATGACTGAGGGGCTTTATTGACTAATATCCAGTCGAGAGTAGATTGTTTGTTAGAGCTTTTATTTATCCAGGTAAGTGACTTTATAAGTTGGGTGAAACCATGAAGGTTAATGTGGTGGGATGAATGGTTGTTGTTACAGGATAGCCAGTAGATATTAAAATCACCTAAAATTATGGTTTCATGGGGAAGAGAATGGCTAGCCCAACTGAGGAGGTTTTCAAAGGGTGAGGTATTTTGGCCAGGTGGGAAGTAACATTCAAGGATGTTGATTGTTTTATTTGAGTTTAACATATAGGATTTCTTCATTTCCAATTTGGGAGGCTGATTTGTTAAGGATTTGAATGTTTAGGTGGTGTTTGAACATTAGAGCTACACCACCGCCTTTCTTAGATAGCCTATCCATATGAAGTATGTTATAACCTGTTGGTAATATTTCCTCACTTTTAATGCTTGAGGTTTGAGCCAGGTTTCAGTTAGAATGAGCATGTCTGGGGAGTATAATGCTATGTTGGCATGGTGGTCATGGGTTTTATTGGTTATACTTCATTTTAGTGGAGAGATCATGCAGTTATTAGGTAGGTTATTAGGTGTGGGGTTGGAAATGTTTGGCCAAGGTTAGGATGGATGTCACCACTGAGGGCTAGTTTAGATAAGGCAGCATACATATGTTTTCTAAATCTGTTAGTTTGTTGTATTTTAGAGAGAATGTTTGCTTGTAAATCGAAGGTGACTGATAGTATTTTGGGCGTATTGGGACAGTGATTGTTTTGGCATGACAAGTGTAGGAAGTGGGTGGGTGAAGGATGATGGTAAGAATAGTGGTGCAGTCAAAGTGGTTGGGTGGGTCTATTATAGTGTCACGGTAGGATGTAAGATGTGCAAGAAAAGTGCATGTTAGCATGTTTTGAAGTAGCATAGATGTATGTGTGAAAGAAACTAGGTGTGGAGTTGGTGGGGATTGTGGGTGGTGGGGGAGAACAGTATTAAGTGCTGATGGGATTGGTTTGCTGGTTATTAAGGGGCTAGATGGGTAGGAGTTTCAGGATTGTTGCTATTGTTTGTGTGGGTGAGTAGGAGGGGTTTGTGGATAGAATAAGTGTTAATGTAGTGGGGTTGGGTGGGAATTGGGGCAAGGTAGGGGAGCGGAGTGAGCACGAGCAAAGCGAGCACCGAACAGAGCGGGTAGACCCTAGTTCTTGGCAAGGGCAAGAGCCATGAAAATAAATCAGAAAAAAAACAAACAGAAGCCATTGAACAAGGGTAGGTTTCTGCTTGTTCTTGCAGCCTTATACCTATGAGTTAGATCCTAATTTCTGCCAAATTTCTTACAATTATTTGATGTCAAAGGAGTTTAAAAGAACTGGGTTCGAGAGTGTGGGAGTGGTGGGTAATTAAGTAGCTGTTTTCCTGGTGGAGCTCTCACTAGTACAGGCAGAGAAATTAGTTATTCTATTATGGCAGTGACCTATTGGTGATACTATAACACTGTCCAAAACCTTAGAGGTTCAGCATTTTAAAACACCTACAATTACTGTCTGTAGAATTTCCTGTTTATTATGGTCTGCAGGTTCCTGGTGCACAGAAACATTTAGCAAGGTGAAATTACCACATTTGGGTGGAAAGGGGGTCCAGCAGTGAGTTAGATGAGATGGAGGAATAACTAGAAGGAGAGAAAGACAATAGCAGTAATCAGCATATGCAGGGAAGCAATACTACATAGCTAACCATCAAGAACATAGTTCCAGATGCTTGTAATATGTAGTAAATACAAACAAACAGTCAGCACATGTACAAAATGCAAGTGTAGAAATAAAGAATAGCCGGCACATTCAGAAAAGCAATTGTTAAACCAGTAAGACCGTAGATCAAAATGCTTGTATGTATGCAGAAAATAACCAAAATCTAGTTTGCATACACATGCACGGATAACCAGTCAGTGTTGGCCTAACCTAGTATCACATTATATTAGCCCAGCAAGGTCTAGGCACTAAAAACAAACCAGAAGCAGTGAAACTGTACAGTATGCAAGTGTGGTAATTGTTGCAGCTGCTAAATTAGGCTCTTACCTGGCTGCAGTATGCATTTAGACAGTAACAACAACCCAGAAATAGTACAACTGTACAGAATGTAATATTAACAATTGTTACTGCTGCTAAATGAGGCTTGTACCCGGTTGCAGTATGTATTTAGTCAGCATAAATTATAACATTAGGTTAACAACAAAATGTCTGCCTTCAGGATAATAAGAAATTGCAAGCCTTACATGTGGGAGCACCCAATGTCAAGGAAAGAGGAACAGCTGCAGTAAGAAATTTAAAAATGGTGCCCATAGCTTTTATTAGCTTTGGGTTGAGTGCCACTGGACATGAGTAGGGGAGGGAGAAGGGACAAACAGCCAGACACAGCTAATTGGACTATGAACTTTACAATGAGACCCTACTTATTGGCAAGGGTGAAAGCCATGAAAAACAATAAAAATAAAAACCAGAAGTCATGGAACAAGGGTAGGTTTCTACTGGTTCCTGCAGTCTTATACCAATGATTTAGACCCTGATTCCTGCCAAATTAGACACTTTCCTTACAGTTTTTGATGTCAGAGGAGTAGAGGGGGAAAGAATTTAAAAGAACTGGTTTAGAGAGTATAGGAGTTGTGGGTAGTTAAGCAGCTGTTTCTTCTGGGGGAGCACTCACTAGTACAGGCAGAGAAATTAGTTATTCTTTTATGGCAGTGACCTATTGGTGATACTATAACACTATCCAAAGCCTTAGAGGTTTAAAACTTTAAAACACCTACAATAACTGTCTGTAGAATTTCCTGTTTATTACGGTCCGCGGGTTCCTGGTGCACAGAAACAGCGAGGTGAAATCACCTCATTTGGGTGGAAATGGAGTCCAATAGGGAGTTTGAGGAGACGGAGGGATAAAATTACTGTCTGTAGAATATATATATATATATATATATATATATATATATATATATATATATATATATATATATTTGTGTGTGTGTGTGTGTGAGAAGAATAGATATATATATATATAAAAAAAAAAATATATATATATATATATATATATATATATATATATATATATATATATACTGTACCTTGGATGACATGAGATCACCACAGTAAGTCACAATGTGGTGATGGAGAGGGAAAGTTTGGCCTTGATTCTAAGTCTGTTCTACACCAACATTCTTCAAGAGCAGTGGAAAGAAGTTATGTGAGTCAACATGGCTTAATTCCCCACCACCCATGACATACACTTTTCCTGCATAGTATCTTAATGATGTCATATATTTCCAGGATGCTTTGAAGCAGAAAATGCATTCTTTAAAACTATACCTTGGATGATTACCCCAAAGGAATGGTTCTTTGCTCTGCGTCAAGCTGGCATTTCATTCAAAATGACTGTACTGCATCAACAGTTATAAAACTGGTTTTCTTTATTTTTATCTAGTGATATTCTATTATTTTGTTAATTAGTTTGTTTTTCACAGTTTGCTAACAAGATTAGTACAAACAAAATGACCCATTTACAAAGAAATCCCAGAAAGGAAAGTACCAATAATATGTTTGCATCATATTTCAATTGTATGGCATGTACAGAACAACAGGTACACATTATTCAAATTGGTATAAATGGTAATGTTATAATAATGCAGCCAAAAATAGAAGAACGAATTGTAACTTGGAAGTCTTTTATAGTTAAGCATATTATTATGATTAATTCTACAACGAGTAAGCAAAACTTTCAAAAGCATACTGTGTCTGTAGCTGCTGTCTTCTTCATGACAAAAACAATCGCTGAATAATTAGCAGCTAGTAAAGGTGCCATATGATCTATCTGAGCAGCTTATTATTTATACTCATCACTAAATGTCCGCCTCTTTTCACAAAGTTGTAACTAGTTGTCAGATCTGAACACTAAAGACTATGATATGCATAAGTTCAAACTATTCAAGATATTACATAAAATAGAAACATACAGGGACACTGTGGGATAGGTTTCACGTTAGATCGTTATTGCAGACTGAAGATCCAGCCCAGATCACATGAATTGCACACCAACTTGACTTTTTTTTACTAACTTTTCTCCTTTTGCGTTATATTTTATGTGTGCACAAAAAAATTCTTCATAATATTACAATTCACCAGCTGCCTTTCAAATCTAACAGTGTTTCAGCAGTTTTTTTCTTGTGTTTTAAAACTTTGTTTACATTCTGTATGGTTAAACTTTGTTTACATTCTGTATGGTTAAACTTTGTTTACATTCGGTATGGTTAATCTGCATGCTGCTTGATTGCAGTTTTCGTTACCTGGGAATGATTTTTAACAATCGATTAATTTAGCTTAGTGTTTCCTATTGGTTGGTGGATATTTGAAAATGCTTCATTATGTTTCAGACTTTAAATGCAGTTCACTTTGATGAAGTCTTTTCACCGATAAAGACGAAAGTGCTCAGTCACTTTTGTATTTCTTTTACTTAATAAAAAGTTAATCAGGATCTGAGTTAGTTGGTGGTGGCTTTTCTGACATTATTCGCTTTTGTGCTGTTTCTGGTTTCTGGTTCCTGATCTCATAATAATCCGAACCCATCTCCTTCCTGTCTCTTCCTTCTAAACCGAAGGATTTCTTTTCCATGCTGTATAATTCATTTTCTGTATTATTCGTAACTAGTCTAATGCTTGTTGTTTACTCCCTAAAATAATGGAAATGAGACATACAGCTTTCACATTAAACGTTTGCCAATCAGTTGTTGGTTTAGTGAAAGTCTTAGAAAATGAGACGAGTATCTGTATTCATAGAGGGAATTAGAATTTTCTTTCATTCAGATAAGCATATTTTGTCATGAAGTTCTTCACTGTGTGCATTATTTGATGCAAGTATCATGAACTTGTAGTTATATATGTGAATTCTGGTGCTTTATTGGCCAGAAAAATGCTGTCCATTCTTAGTCAGTGTGTGTTTGTTCAGATAGTTTGCATCTAGAGAATTTGATTTTAGTAATTATTGCTATTAATAGTTTTGTAGTATATTTTAACTTATCAGCATGAGCAGTACAGTGGTACAGTGATCAACATTGTTGCCTCACAGCAAGAGGTTTTCCGGTTTGATTCTTGGATGGGGTGCCTTCTGTGTGGAGTTTGCATGTCTTCCCTGCATTTGTGTGGATTTCTTCCGGGTACTCTGGTTTCCTCCCACAATCCAAAGAAATGCACATGGTGGATTTCTCCCCGGGCCTCCCCTGAAAATAAGCTATGTCCTAGTCAGACTTTCATGGTCAACAAATGTTAAATAAATAATGAGGATATCTGGAATACTAGTTGACACACAGCAAGAAATTAAAATTGTTGTACTGGAACATATCTGTACCTAATTTCAAGTATGACAATGAATGGATCTAATGTGGAATGTACCTCTTTGATTTTTGGTTCCTAAACATGCTGCATTACCAAAGCCCTTAACTAGTTGTTGTATTAGCACTGGCATATTTAGCTCATCCATAACATTAATTGGTTGTTTTGTACTTTGTCATCCCAAGATACAACTCATGATGTTTAATTAACATTTGATTATGTGGTTGAAGAAGGGTAATTACTTTATCACCATTGAAAATCAGTCATTATATGCCTAACAGTTCCTCCCTGAAATGGAAGCATGGCTTAAGTGGTGGATACAATGACTAAACACACTCAGGGAATGCTGTTATGATGATGTCTAAGAACACCTGTCATTCCACATCATCTCTTAAAGCAGATTTCACCTCCTGTAACTGCCCATTGTTCACTGTTAATTGTGATGCAATCTAGAATATTGTTAGGTCTTTTTCTAGCAGATCATCTTTACATACTACTAGATATGCTCATTCACAGAATATGTAATAAGCATAGATTTTTCTACCTTGTATTGTTTTTTCAGATCATACGTGTGCAGTGCTAGCAAAATTATATGCAATTATGCAGATGCTTTCAGTAAAGGCATCTCAAAGATAATTGCAATGGCTTGTGAGCTGATTTCACACTAATGCTTATATATATATATATATATATATATATATATATATATATATATATATATATATATATATATATATATGGGTCTACTTTACATGATTGACATCTCAAATATTCGACTTTCATATGGCCGAGACCATATGATCAAACATCTACCATGCAAAAAAAAAAAATACAACACACAAAAAACCCTAAATGTGTCTAGCAGGGAGGCAAGCCCCCCTGCACCCCCATGTGGGGGGCTGTGCCCCCACAACCCCCGCTACTTAAATATACCAACTCCAAGATCGCACTACATTGTGGAAACGGGAAATCTTCCCATTCCGTGCTCTAAGGAGTTCTCCATTCAGACAGGTCGAGCTTTTAAAAGCTCGATCATATGGTCTCGGCCATAGGAAAGTCAAGCTTTTGAAAGTTTGACTATCTGAAGGGAACCTATATATATATATATATATATATATATATATATATATATATATATATATATAGTTGTGGAACTTAATTTCATGAATGCTTCCCACAAATGTAGCTGTGGAGCTTAATTTTATTATAACGCTTTCCATACATATAGTCATGGAACTTAATTTCACTCTATTGCTTTTTCATATATATAGTCATAGAAAACAATTTAATTCTAATTCTTGTCCATATAGATAGCTATGGAGAGCAATGGAACTCTTGATAGTTGATGACTATTCTTAGCATTCCCTTTAGTGTTTGTGCATAGTATGTCTGTGTACCAATCAGTGTCCTTAATACATGGGCAGTAAGTCTGCATTCTTGAAGCAGAACTGCTCCTAACTCTTCCTGACTTGCATTTATTTCTACAATTATGGTTAGTGTCACATCATACTTTTCAGTGCCTGGGCATTTGCCGTTAACTTACTTCATACTTTGAAACTCTTTTACTGATCTACATAATGTCACATCATGACTTAACAGTTATCACTATGGACAATAATCTGGCAAGTGTAGAATAAACATTGACAGACACTGAGATATTCTCAAGAATCACATAAGAAAAGATTTGTCAGTACCTCACGAATACATGAACCTTGTTAGCACAATATTTTAGAGAAGTGATATCAGTTTGGCATTTGCCATTGCTGACTATCATACCCTATGAGGTCTCATCTGTACCACAACATGTTCAATCATCTTTAAACTTTTTGCTTTGCAGAACACAGACTAAAATATCAGCAGTAACAATAATACCTTCTTCTAACACATCAGTCATATTAAGTTCACAGGCACATTTCTAGTGCTGATACGTTCCAAAAATGTAAGCATAACAAACTTGTATCTACAACAGGGTATGTTAATTGTGTAGTTCAGAACTAGTCTCATCTTGCCTGACCTGTCAAATCCCTGGATTTTAGCAAACACTGAAATGAATCTGCCATTAGGCACAGATCCATCCATTTTTTTCTGTAGTTTGAAGCGGACAGCACTTCTCCTTTTTCCCATTTGCTAAGATCTTGCTGATGAATTTAAATTTGGACTTTGACTTTTATAACCACAGTCCCCAGTGCTATTAATGCATTCTCTAGTTTTGATTAATGTTTTACTCTAAGTGATTCCATATAGTTTAGTTCATGTTCATATTAAGCCTTAAGTGTAATAGATACTCTACTTGGAGCATAACTTATAGGAAAGGCTTCAGATGATATATTTATATACCTTTTCAGAGTATTATTCAGATTCTGCAGTATGGCTTATATATGCTGTTGTTTGTTTCTGTACTTTAATGAGTTGGCAAACATAGGACTCATTCCTGTATTTCCATCCTACATCAAGTTGCTTGACAGTAGAATTGTCAATGCACACTCTCATCATTGAATTCTGCACTCCATATATATTTAACTGTTCTCATAACAAATTACCTTCATTACTACTGGAACTTTTGATCTAGCTTCCATCTCATATATTCTGCAAACATTCTCACAGCTCTGTATAATGACCTGTTTCTGTTTGAAATTCTAGCTGCGCAGTGCACACAGTATATTTATAATCGATTTCAGCAAAAAATGTGTTCCTTTTTCATTAGATATGCATAGATTACATTTATTATGACCAAACCCATATAAACCTGTACTTTGTCAAATGTGTCAACTGCATTTAGAGGTTTTGTCTGAGTTTGCAAAGAAACAGTTTAAAGCAGTAGATTGTATTCTTTACAAAAATGCTAATAAAATAAAATAAAACCTGTGCCCTTAAAAGAGGCATTAACATGGATACAGACATATTCAGTGTGTACCTTAAACGCAACAGTTTGTAATTAGACATAGCCATTGCATTACATTCTGCACCAGTGTGAAGTTTAAAATTAACTGTTTTGCCATTAATCTGCAGCACTTCAAAAGAGAATTACATTTCGTCTCACTCACAACTTGAATACTGCACATAGCCACTTAGCCATTTTTAAATGCACTACCATTGAATTAAGCATGCATGGTGTTCACTGAAAGTATCTACAGTTATTTCAAAAACTGTCCAGCCATTTTGGTGTTAATATGCTACTGTTGTAATTTTTCAGTTTGAAATACATAATGGTTGAATGATTGTTACCTCACAGATTACACTTTTGACATATATGACTTTTAGCCTTCTAGCATGTCTTTTCATGTCTATTGCCATGCCACTTACATACAGTATAGTTTCTGTATGGTATGTGCAACATTGATTACCATGTAGTACCCTACCATTTAATTTTTATCATAACCATTCTTATCATTTTTAGGTAGTTTTCGCTTTATTTTTATGCAGAAATCCAGTTTTGCACACTCAAAAGTCTTCTCACTAAAGCTATTATCTTTCACCTTATTAATTCATTCTCATACCATACAGCTATGCTTTTTCAAACATTTAGTCAGCCTTTCTCAATACTCAGCTCTTTAGGTGATCATTTCTGATTCTACAGACTGCCAGACAAATCATCAGTTTCATGGTATTGTGCTTTTTGCTTAAGTCAGTGATATAAGCATCTATATAGCGGTATTCCAAAAGGTCTTACATCACACTATTCATGGTTTTTGGAGTAATTAAAGCTGTAGTGTACAGTGTTCATGTGTAATATGCATGGAGCTGTATGCAGGTTTATAGATAATGCAGTAGTCCAGTTCATGATGTCTTTGCTTATGTTACAGTAGTTCACAAACATACACATGAATGTATATAGCTGTGTGTGTGTGTGTGTGTGTGTGTGTGTGTGTGTGTGTGTGTGTGTGTGTGTGTGTATGTGTGTGTGTGTGTGTGTGTGTGGCGGGGGGGTGTATACATATAACCACAATGTAAACAAAGCCAACATACACTGCATTAGTGCACTGAATAAAATTAAGCCTTGTCAACAGAACAAATAATGTACATATCACACTTGAACAATGTTACATTACCTCTTTCTCTACTGTAAAAACATTGGAGTACACAAGTGAAATAATTTTTGGAATTTCCACTTCTGTATGTGCACATATAATGATAATGTAAGCAAATCCAACATACAGTGTGTTACTCCATTGGATAAAATCTATCTTTGTCAATATCAATATTCCTGTGTAATACCTCACATGAATACTGTTCATTACATTATCCCTTTAATTACTCTGAAAACTTTGAAGTAGAGTTGTGTAAGATGTTTTGGAATCCCACTCATAATCTCCTGAACCATTTAATTTATTGTAAAAAATAAATGTGTCACAAATGTTAAGACTTTTGTTGGCATTGCAGCATGTCTGCAATAAACTTTTCAATGATACATGTTTGTCTTTCTTCTTGTTTTTAAAGCTTATTATTAAATGCTTTATTACTTTCCTTACGTACTGCATGAAGACACATAGTTTATTGGATAAACAAAGACATTGGTAACCTCCAAACTCTGAACCCCACCCAGTTCGGGTTTGTGAAAGTCAGATCATGCCTTGTGAATCTGATTGACTTCTTTGAGGCAGTCAACAAAGCCATAGATGAGGGTAAGGTGGTTCACACAGCCTATCTTGACCTTGCCAAGGCTATTGACACCATCCCCCATTCTGGAATTATAGCTAAACTCACTAAATTAGGTATAAATCCCTATGTCATAAAGCTGGGTTGCCAACTGGCTCACTGACAGAATCCATACTGTAAAAGTTGCAGACTCCAAATCTGACTTCAAACCAGTGACAAGTGGAGTACCACAGGGTTCAGTCCTGGGACCTCTCCTGTTTGGTATCTACTTCTCTGAAGTACAATCTAACACAGAAGGCCTCTAGATAATGAAGTCTGCAAATGACTGCAAACTAGGAGCCACAGTAGAGTCCCCAAATGATGTGGACATCCTACAGAAGGGCCTCACTGAGACAGATGCCTGGTGTCAGAGGCATGGCCTCAAGCTCAATGCCAAAAAGTGCATTGTCATCCCCTTTGGTAAAAACTCTGTACCCATAAACTACCACATAAATGGCAGTCTACTTAATGCCGAATGTGTGATAAGAAGCCTTAGGACATGGGTAGACAGTAGTCTCGCCTTTGATAGTCACATTGCCACAATAGTCAGGAAATCCTTCTATGTGGCACACCTCATCACAAACGGGTTCTCATCCAGGAAAAAAGAGGTCATTGTTCCCCTCTACTCAGCACTCATTAGACTCATTATAGAGTACAATGCCCCTTTTTGAATGTACCTCACAAGACATCTGCAGCAGCTGGAAAGGCCACAGAAGTACCTCACAAAGAGGATTACTGGCCTCAAACAGATGCCCTACACTAACCGTCTCAAAAAACTCCAGCTTTACTCTGTAGCATATCACCTACTCTAAGGAGATCTCTGCTTAACATATAAAATTATGTTAAACCCAAAGCTGTTGGACATGTTACACCTAAAGAAATCCCAATCCCTCCAAGATACATGCTCTAAGGACCTAAACCTTGTCACCACAATAAACAGTACATGCTGGAGGGATAGATTCCTGTCCCAGAGACTTCCTATACTCTGGAACAAGCTACCCATCTATGTCAAGCAAAGTTCCTCATTAGCACTCTTCAAAAAAAAATCTTGATGAGTGGATGGGAAATAGGAGATACACCCCAAGGATCACTTCTGTGGCTCTGCTCATCAAGGGCACAGGAAATTAAGTTTCTTGGGTGGCGTAAGCCAGGGAACCTTGTTGGCCAGGCTTACTTAGGCCCTTGGGTCGATAGCCTAGTACCTACCTATGAACCTATGAGTCTATGTTCAGACCTGCTCTTGGCTTTTATTATTAAGGCATCCAGAAGAAAAACAGTAACAGCAGTGTAGTAAGATTAAAACCACATAGTAATTAACATCTAAGTGTCCTAAACAAGCTTGTTTCTCATACCATATCAAACATGGCCTCATTCTGTCAGTCTGTCAGATCTGCAGACTAGAAACTGGATTAATGTTTGCTGTTCAGTGTTAGTTTTTAAACAAACTCATTGTCTTGTGTAAGACTTTAAGTAAGTTTCCTACCCTTCAAAGTTGGAGCATAGACCCTATTTCCCAACCATTTAACAGGACATCTCTTAAAGGACAATAACCTATCTGCGTTTCTTATTCTTTAGGGGAGAACATTTCACATCAGACCTGCTCTGCAGTGAAAAGAAAGTTTTTATACTTTTAGGGACAACCAAAAAACTTCAATTATTTCAAGCCTCTATAGAGAGACATTTTTATTAAAATATTCATGTTAGCTGCAAGTAGGTCATTTTTTGGACATTTAAAGATTAGCATTCAATCACCTCTTACCAGCCTGTAATTTACTGAGTACAGATTCAATACTTGTAACATTTAATAAAAACTCATATCTTTAACTGGTTTGATTTGCTTGGTGAAGTATCATATTTTTAACTGGCTTAATTTGCTTGGTGAAGTATTTCTGTGCTCTTTCTAAACTTTTAAGTTAATCACTGCTGTAAATACAAGCAGTTGCACAATACTCCATATATTGTCAAAGCACTGGTTTCCAAATTGGCAATATTACTTGTTTGCCCCTACTGAGTATATTTCTTATTATATGTTTTATTGCCATATACTGTTTCCTTATTATAACCCTAGCATTGGCTTAAATGTAAATTTGCTGCCGATTACTACTCTGAAGTCCCTGATGTTAGTAACATTTCCAAAATATTACTATTAGGAGCATGTACATAATATGGGTTCTTATCACAAAAGTAAATCATCTTCAATTCAATAGCTCTGTTTTTTTTTGCCCAGGTTTATAATGTATCCAGATAACTCTATAACTTTATTTTGTCACCCAAATTATAGACTTATCATTCAAAATTTACTACACCAGGTGTTATTTTTCAGCAGAAAATCTAACATAAAATGGTACATAATTTAGAGTTTAAAACCGAGCCATGTGGAAATTCAACTTCCATATTCTTAGATACAGAAATTTGGTGCTAGTTTTGACCTTGCAGGTTTTAACTACTAACCAGTTATTTACCCACCTTATAACATATCCATAAACATTATTTTAACTTCATAATAATTAGCATACCCTGATGAAGCACTGTGTTGAAGGCTTTTGGAAGGTCTAAATATTCAGCAACCATGATTAATCCCCCATCTGTTGTTTCCCATACTAAGTCATAAAAAAATATTAAAATGTGTTTTTACATCCATGAAATCATGCTGATTGATATCCATTCCAGTTTATAAAGAGTGAGCAATAAGGTCATATATGAGTTGTTCAAAACATTTACCCAGAATGCATGTCAAACTGATTGTGCAATAGTTTTTCATCAGCATTGGTAAACTCTGGCACTGCAGATTCCTCCATCCATACTGAAGTGAGGGAATTCTGATTTAAATAATGAAGACAAGGTGTCGGGTGGTTGACACTTCTTGTCAGAAACAGTCTGATAAGGTAATCAGGGACTGCTGCTGTTGTACGCTTGATACATTTAATAACTTTCTACATAGAATTGAAATATTTGTAAGTGGTTTTAAGTTATAATCCCACTCTAATGCTGCAGAAATAACTGAGATTTTTCTCATGCACATTTGTCCATGAATATATTAGCTGACATATTTGAATCAGTTATTATAACTTCTTAAATTTCTAATATAACACACTGTTTTTCCTTTCTGTAAGTCCCCAAGTATTTGAATAACATGTTTTTATTAGCTATGGGGTCCCCTGCCCATTTATACTCATACAGTTGACTAGTCAATCTTAACAGTTTTCTACATCTTAGATTGATGTTTGTACTTTTCTTTTATTGCTAGTATTTAAACTCCTTTTATAATCCTGCCAGGATTATGTTTTCTTCTTTATTTTTACTTATTTTAATGTTCTCATGGACTATATGTCCTGACAGATGAATACAATGCTATTGGAACTAATTTCTCTATTAGCAAATTAATAAATTCATACAAATCTTTCCATGCCTTTGAGATTTTCTTTTGCTTTATTGACACATTCTGCTTTCATTTATTTATTTATTCAATTATTGTACTATATTAAGCTGTGTAAAAAAGCTTTTCTTTAACCATTATCTGGGTATGATATTTGAATGCCAAATCCCACCAACTTTCAGGAAAGCCATAGATAATCGGAGTAGTCAAGCTTTGGTAACAGATCACAAACGCTATTCTTCTTTGCCTTCCTTCACAAATAGTCTCTAATATGTCCTTCCTAGTAGAGCTTATAACTACTTTCAGGTATCAGAAATCTTAACTAACTTTTGCTATTAGTCTGAGGTAACTTCTTATTTCTCTTTGTGAGGTCTAATCTCGATGGGGTGCATTTGAATCACATCCCATGATGGCATAGTCACTTGTCATGAGCTCATTTAAGTGTTAAAGTAACCGTAAATAAGTTTGTCTCTATCTTGCCTTGTTTTGGTGGACTATAATGTACACAGCTATCCTATTTGTATTCATGGCAATGTCCTTTTACTCATATCATCTCATGTTTATTGCTTTTAAAAATAATAGTCAAGGGGTACATGCAACTCATATAAACTGACACTCTCTCATCTTTCTTTTATTTGCTTCAGTTATGCTACCTTATGGAACCTCTTAGTTAAATGAGTTTACCTACATCCAGGAGCCAAGTGTTTGTAATTACTAAAACATTGAAAATCCTCTCCAGTTACATGTATTCTAAGATAGCTATCTTATTGTTTATACTTGTTGCCTTAATCATGAAACACATAAGGCTGTCCTTTTTACCCCTACATTTCATGTCATTCCTCATAAAAAAAAAAAAATTCCAGCATCTTAGTTAACTTGTTAGAGAATACTGTATCACACTGCTCACTTAAATGTATCTTATTACATTTGAAACAGAAATCTTTTTTTACCATTTTTCCCATAAAGATGGTATCATGAGATTATCTCATAAATGCTGTTTAATAATGTTCAGAAATTGTCTAGCTGCACTTAACAGTCAGTCCCTGTCATTCAGAGAAAGGGGTACAACATAGAAGATAGCATTGATTCCTAATTCCTTATTTATTTTAACAATGCTGTCAACCTCATTCTCAAAAACGTCCGTACTGGTCCTTTCAACATTGTTGGATTCATTAACTATTGTAATACTGTTATCTATATATTGCCCCTTTTGAGCAATTTTTCTAGGGTAATCCTGGCAACTCCAGTTGTGGTATCACTAAGTGAAAAAAAAAAACAGTTATACCAGCTTTATTAATTAAAAGTAAAATCTCGAACGTGGAGATGAAAACCTGAAAACACCACTGGCACCAATAAAAAAACGTTTATTGAACGCGTTCATCTCAGTATAACAGACTTCTTCAGAATGAATGAAAACACAGGTTAACAAAGTTAAATATCTCTATTAATTCATTTTCCCCCTTTTAGTATGGAATCACCTACAACCATAATTTTTTTTTTTTTTACGGTGAAACTTTTTCATGAATTACATTATGTTCACTAAGGTGCTTACCTAGCAAATTTGAAGTCACGCTAGCATTTTATTCTCTTTTTTTCCGACTGGATATATGTCCATTTTCAGCAGAGGCCCGGGGAGAAAAGCTCCATACAGATGAACACAAGACAGACAAGTACAGGTAAGACCGGTACTGTTAGACATTATCCATTTAGAGACAATCAAGATGAAAACTTTTTAGTTTATATATATATATATATATATATATATATATATATATATATATATATATATATATATATATATATTTTATATATATATATATATATATATATATATATATATATATATATGTATATAAAAAATATTCACTTCCAGGTTTCAGTACAAGCACTAAACAATTCCTTATTTTTTATATATCAGTTCTTGGATCTTTGCAGTTTACATACAAGGAGGTGAGCTAGTCCTTACTTATTCAGTCAGTTTGTTCAGATTTATTTGGCTAGACCCTAATGAGAAAGGCCAGGGAGACCTCTAAGGGTACACCGAGGAAGAGGGGAGAAATTAGTCAGGGGTGCAGCAAAGACATAGCCAGAGTTTTTTGTGGTACTGAATAAGATTCTTTTTGAATAGGGCTGAAGAGGGTTCTGAGGTTAGGTCCGCAGGAAGAGAATTCCATATTTTACCAGCAGACTTGGTAAACAGAGTTTCCCAGCTGAGTTGTTAGCCTTAAGTGTGAAGGCTAACATTTTGTTGGAGGATCTCAGAGTTTTGAGGTTCTGGTAGGGCCTGATGAGACTTTTAGGATCAAGTGTGTGTTCTGGCTGGTAAAGGATCTTGTGGGCTATAACTAGTTTTTTCACTATGAGTAGATTAGGTAGTTCAAGCCATCCTAGTAGTTTTAGGTAAAGGCAATGATGAGTTCTATAGGCAGAGGCAGTTGAAAATTTGACAATGTGATTATAGCAGACCATGTACTTGTTCAGGTCAGTTTTACTCAAATTTGTGAATAGGGGAGAGGCATAGAGAAGTGTAAAGAGTAGATGTGTGCGAGCAAGAGTAGGTCTGGCTAGGGGAGTTAAGAAGGGTTTGATCCTGTATAGAGCACACAGTTTTTTATTAACTGTTTTAACTGTATGGTTGATATCCATGTCAAACCTCAGGTTGTTATCAACTATTATTCCTAGGAGTTTAGTAGTGGGATCTGGTGAGATAATAGTACCATCCCTTGATTTAATACAGAAGGTTAAAGTGGAGGACCTGGGAGATGGAGAGAACAGCAGCAGTTTAGTTTTTTTGGGTTTTAGTATAAAATGACAATAGAGGAGCCAGTTTTCAACTGCATTAAAAGTACTCTGGGATAAAGCCAATAGTTCTTCAGGGGTGTGGCAGAACATATTAGGGTCCAGTCATCGGCATACTGAATGCAGGTAGCTTGTGGTACAACCTTGTGCAAGTCATTAATGAATAAGGAGAACAGGAGGAGTCCTAAGATGGATCCTTGGGGAACTCCGAGTGTGATGGGTAGAAGGGTAGATAAGTTATTTTTCCAAAGGACTGCCTGCTGTCTACCATTCAGATATGATTTAAACCACTGTGTGGTCTGGGTATCCAGGGAATTTGATTCTAAGATTTGCAAGAGCAGTTGCTGGTTTACCATGTCGAAAGCTTTGGGAAGGTCTAGAAAGATGGCTGAGGAAAGTTTATCACTATTATGGTTCTTGTTTATGACATTTGTAAAGGAGAGTAGGGCAGTGGTAGTACTATGGTTTGGTCTAAAGCTATGCTGAGAGTTTGTCAGGAGATTGTTTGCTAGTAGATGGGTCAGGAGTTGTCTGTGGATACATTTTTTCATGATTTTGGCTAAAGGAGACAAGATAGCTATGGATCTGTAATTTGAGAGTTCAGTGGAACTGCCTCCTTTATGGAGCAGAATAACATGGGAAATCATCCAGATAGTGACAGTGGTAGCTTCCGATATAGTTCTGTTTATTAGAATGGATATCGGATAGGCTACCACATCAGCTGCTTCTTGTAGGTACTCTGTAGGGAGGAGGTCTGCGGTTAGGGTGGTTGGTTTTAGTTTACTATTAGTTTTTGAATAAATGAGGTTAAGACGGTTGAAGTTTAAAGATGTTTTGGGTACTGTGTGTGGTGGCAGTTGGATTAGGTCTACTGGGGGATAATATATTAGCTAGTTGTTGGATGGTTTCAGTAAAGAATTTATTAAAGGAATTGGCGACTTCTGCAGGGGTGATAGTTTTTAAATTTGTGGGGATGGGGTGGAGGATTGTCCTGGCTAGAGAAGCTTATTTAGACCAGCCCAGAATTTTTGAGGTTTATTTTGGTGTATCTGTTGTAGGTGGCAATAGTGATTTTTTTTTTTATCGGACATAACAGATTTTTAGTATCATTCCTTAATTGTCTATAAGTAAGGTGGTCTGTTAGGGTTTTAGTGACTCGCCAGGTGGCCCATGCTTTGTTCCTAAGTAAGATTTTTTGCCTAGTTTCTGCTGTAAGCCATGGGGTATGTTTACTTTTCATTCTAATAGAATGTTCTGGAGCATGGATGTTTAGGATGGATAAGAATTTGCTGTTAAAGTATTTTACAGCCTCCTCAAGTGGCAGATGCCCGAGGGCAGACCATTTGCAAAGTTTGAAGCTTTCATCTGTAGATCTACCTATATTTAATATTCTTACTGAGATTCATAAATTGTTGCAAGACTTGTAGGTCAGGGGACCACTGAGGAGCTTAACCAAAATTCCCAGCTTTCATCAAGTACTGCCTGGTTAATTGACTTGGTTAGGGTCACACAGCAGGCAGCTGTGGGCTGAAGGAAGCAAATGTTGTACCACAGGAACTACAGCTCATAGCCTTAACCTTCTGTGCCAGATGCCAGCTCTTCCTTAGTTTCAGAAGGGTTGACTTGGCATCACTGGATACTTCTGAATTCCCATGTTTTTGATTAAGCATGTGTTTATGATTAATGTGATTCTTTCCATTTGTGCTCCATGTTCTCAGAGTTGATTCTGTTCATCAGTCTGTGTTTCTTTTTTTCTTAAAGCTTTCATTACAGGAAAACAGTGAGCATCGCCCTGCTAGACAGGGGTCCAGAGAAGTAAATATTGTGGGAAGAAATATCCAGGGAATTGTTATGGCTAGGCTTGCATAGGCCTTAGGGCCTATGAACCTATGAATCATGCCTATTATTTTCCACTTCTATATTCAATTTACAAGAATATGATTTCATGCTCTCAGGGTCAGCTTTACATTTTAAACAGATAAGATCATTTAAGTCCCAACAATGTCTAGTTTCAGTATATATCTTGCAGTCCTTAAAAAAAATTAAAGATTAAACATCCTGGAACTAACAAATCACTTAAGCAGAACTTATCCATCTTGTGTATTCCTTCTGTTAGAAAACTTAATTGTGGTTAGCTGTCTCCTTGTCTCTGTTACAGAATACACTGAACAAGCTGAGCATGCAAAGATATACAAATATACTAACTAGAATGGGTAAGTTATAAACACCCCCCCCCTAAAAACTGATAGAAAAGCCTTAAAGCAAATTTGATTAAGACATTCAATTAATTAAACAAATTAATGCAATATTATGCTGCATGCTGTACCTGGAAACAAGGAATTCTCACAGTCAGCTTATCCACTGTGGCCCACAACCATTAAAACACAGTTCAGTCTATTCAGGGTAGCACAAAGAAGCATACAATCAGAGAGAAAAACACCTCTCAGCAGTCTAGATTTTTGCAGAATGTCCAGATTTTACCCTCATATTGTATGTCTGTTTCTCATAACATGTGTGTTTTTCTGGATTCATGTGGGAAAATCAGTAAGGACTGAATTCATTAAATGATGATAGGCATTTGAGTTTCAGGCTTCATATCCTTCGAAAATGCATGGTAAAACACTGCCTTTTACTGTAGCAACTTTCTATGTTTATAATATTTAAAAAATATATCCCTATTTTGGGTCTTTGTCTCCCATTATTTTTGTCTTTGTCCAGATTTTTGAGCTAACAGGTTGAAAGCTATGCATTGTAACAATTTGAAGGCATCCTTTCCTCCTTGCTGCTGTTTAAATATTTGTTCTCATTGTGTGTGCAATTTCCCTGTCAAGGGAACCAGTGTAGCTGTTTGACTGAGTCTCTTGTCATTGAGGTAGGTGCACTGTGTCACTTATTACCTTATTTTATTTTAGCTCATAACTGGCAGCTGTTACTTTCTATGGATTTGGCTTGTATGGTGTCTATTTAAGTGGCTAATCTGGTGCCATTTCTGTTTAAATGACAGCACTAGTGCTGGCTACCATGCAATTTTTCACTGCCTCCTTCCCGCATTGGTACAGTTTTGACATTTTACTTTATTTTATTCATGACATCTTCAATTCCCAGATAAGAGAGTCAATGCCACTTGTTGACAAGCCCATTTTATTCATCAGAATTGATATACAGTGTTATTTATTAGTTTATTTTAGTTTAGCTTAGAGCTGGTAGTTGTCACTTGCTTTTCATGTATTTGACTTCCCTTTTGATATTTATGCAAATACTCTAATGAACAATTGCAAACATCCTTGCAGTCATACAACATTTGTGAATTGAAAATATTGAGGTATGTCTTTGCAGTATTAAGAGACAAAAAGACTTGCAAGAGTTATGGGGTGGAGGGCTGGAATCTTTCACACAAACAGTATGAGGTACAATGTAATAGTAGTGTATTACAACTGGATTCACTGCATGAGTTGTAGGGCTAAATTTGCAATCTTTTGACAAGAGGCTTAAAGAATGTGAGTCCACCTGTTAGCCTGAATGTTGCAGGACAACTTGTTTTACATACAATATTACTTAGGGAGGAGTTAAGTGAATTTGCTTTGATATTTACTGCACAGGATGAGGGTTTTATTTATATATTAATTGTAGCAAGAGTTTCTCATTCATACACTGAAAGCTTTAGTTTAAATGTATATATTATGTCTGAAATGAGTGACCAGATCTGTTTTGTAAATGTTAGTGTCCTAACTCTTGAGTCACATATTTATGCTCAATTGGTTTCTGCCCATTTTAACACTTTTGCTACAAATGTTGTTGGTGACTATTGGATTATTGTCATCAAAGCTGGGGTTTGACAAAAGTTGAAAAATATTACAGGAAGTTAACAGGGTTATGAATCAACAGTACTTAACTGTAGGAGGAGTCAAATATGTGTCTAGAACTGCTGTCTTTATAACTTTTATAGGTTTATAGTTTCATATCCATAAGTTGCCATTATAAATGAGATATATGTAGTTGACTTCTGTTTTTGAATTTATATTGTGCATTGGTTTTAATTAGGAATGTTACTTGCATCAAAAGCAGCATATAGCTAAGTGCTTTATCTATTAACTCTTGGACCTTGTTTATTTAGAACCTGCCTATTCATCTCTTGTCTATAAATAAAATGGACAGATTTGTAGGTCTTTTTGTAAATTATTTTATGAAGAACAGACAACTTCCTAAATGTTTAAGTACAATAAGATTCCTAATCTAAAACTATGGTTAGCAAACAGTGACTGTACTTTGCGTGAGTACTACAGTTACGTAAATCAAACTGCTACAAAAACACGAACTTTAACCAAAAGTGAATCCGCTTAGGCTGAACGCTTTTCCAACTCGCTTTTATTGAAATAGAATGAAGCGTTTAAAATTTAAAATATGCTTTTTGTCCTGAAACAATAATCGGACTTCTTCCGACTAACTGACAAACATCTGCGTAATGATAAGAAGTTGTTTAAATAACTCATTTTCACGCCATGAAGGTGGTTCATGACGTAATTTCTTAAAGTGAAACTTCTACTAGTACTATTAAAGCAATGATGGTATCAGTGTCACTATTAAAAATACATACATTTATTAAAATACAATTAAAAAGTACTTTACTTATATTATGAATTTAATATACTGAAAAAATACTAAAATTAATCACAAACTAAATCTTTATATTATTAAAATTTCATCAAAATTTATTTATGTATGATTTTAATCTATCTTAGGAGCGTTACTATGAATAAATTATTTGAATAAGTGAATGAGTAAATAATCATCAATTAAATAAATAAATAAATAAATGAATAAATCATGGTGCGCAGAACTTTGAAAAAAAGCTAAATGTTATGACAGATATTCATAAATAGTGATTGAGCCATAAAAATAAATTCTCCCTTTGAATTTTTATGTATATATTAAATTTTTAATTTTTATGTAATATCTATATACATTTTTATTTTATATGTTTTAATAATGATCACTTAATATTCTATAAATACTTACATGTTTTTGTTATTGTTAAAGACTTGTGATGAAAAATAAGGGCAAAAGTTAAATGATAAAATTCATGTTAATTAGTAAAAATGTTTTAAATATATTCTACTTTAATATAAATTATCTATCTAGACTTCGTAATTTTAAAAGGCACATCAATGAACATTTTTCATTCAGTCCAGGGTTTATAAAGGCATTAAGTTGGATTTGCCATAATAATTCACTTTTTTCCAGCAATAGGTTGAATGGTCCCCCTCGAATATCTTGTTTTACTTAATGGATGACTTTAAAAACAAAAGTTATGTTCAGGAAAATCCATAACATGCCTTGCTAGAGCGTTTTCTTCCTTTTGTAGGTTTATGCTTCTTAAGTGTTCATACACTCTATCTCTCAACCTACGCTCCATCTTACCTATGTAGAACGATGGGCAAGCTTGACAATTAGCCACATAAACAACTCCTTTTGAATTGCAATTATATTTCCCTCTAGTTTGAATTTTAATTCCATTGATGCTTACTGATGTTCCTGTAATCATGTAATGGCAGTATGAGCAGTTACCACATTGTCCCATTCCTCTCAAAAAAGTTGTCGAGTTAGCTTGAATATTTCTTTGGAAAATGTCTTTGAAGTTGGAACCTTTCTTCCATACAATTCTAGGTTGTAGGCCTAATTTAGATGTTATAGATTAAAATCATACATAAATAAATTTTGATGAAATTTTAATAATATAAAGATTTAGTTTGTGATTGATTTTAGTATTTTTTCGGTATATTAAATTCATAATATAAGTAAAGTACTTTTTAATTGTATTTTAATAAACAAATGTATGTATTTTTAATAGTGACACTGATACCATCATTGCTTTAATAGTACTAGTAGAAGTTTCACTTTAAGAAATTACGTCATGAACCACCTTCATGGCGTGAAAATGAGTTATTTAAATAACTTCTTATCATTACGCAGATGTTTGTCATTTAGTCTGAAGAAGTCCGATTATTGTTTCAGGACGAAAAGCGTATTTTAAATTTTAAACGCTTCATTTTATTTCAATAAAAGCGAGTTGGAAAAGCATTCAGCCTAAGCGGATTCACTTTTTTTACTACAGTTACATAGACAACATAGAAGCACAATTAGTTTCTGTGCAGAAAAATAGTAATCCATTATGATCTGATAAAGTGATATAAGGAGAAGATACTGCTCTTACTGCGAAAGGCATGTCTCAGTTTTTACAAGTCAGTATCGTTTTAAACTGTGTTTGTAGGTTCAAAAGCTTACATCATAAGTTAGCATCTAAAATGGCAGAACAGCATGTCATTAACATGTAACAATTTAACCAAATAATATGGAAAGGAAAAAAAAAAGATTTTTGCATATGAAGTCTTTGAGACAATTTATTCTGGAGACAATATCTCTGCATTGTAGTTTCACTTTATTTTGTATATTTAAGCTGCCCTTTCTGATTTACTTTGTAATAAGTAGGCACCTAACAAATATTACCCTAGCAGACAGAAGTTAACATGAGTCCAGAAAATTCTGCTTCCAGAATCAATTACAAATGAAGACAATAGAATCGGGTGGTGTAATAATACTTCTCCAGAATGATTTATGATTTTCCTCAGTAGAAAATCCCTGAGCATCAGCAAGAGATGTTTTACTATCTGGAAGACTCAGTGACAAAACCTTTGTCCAGATCTTTAAGTGATGTATGGAGAACAAGGGCACATATCTCAAGTCTTTCATGTTTGAAACTTGTTGATATACAGGAAGAGATGTGTAGATTAATAAAGGTCAATAATTTTAGGAATATATGCCAATACATGCAAGTGTGAATAATTAAAGTTATATCCATTCAAATGTATGTAAACATGAAAACTTAAACTTAAGAAATCAAGAATACACAACAGCCTGTCTGTAGAACAGCAGTCTATATGGCAGTTATGTTATATTATTATTATTTTTTGTATTTATTTATTTATTTATGCAAATCAGGATCTGTTATGGTCAAGGTTATTTTTAACTTCTCCAATAGTGTGGTAGCAAATCTCACAGCCTTTCTCTGGAGTGTGTGTGTGTGTGTGTGTGTGTGTGTGTGTGTGTGTGTGTGTGTGTGTGTGTGTGTGTGTGTGTGTGTGTGTGTGAAAATAAAATACCTAGGTGTGAGTTTGTCAGCTACTTGGAACTGGGACATGATACTCCAAAGTGAGTCTTGTTTGGGATCTGGAAAGACAGGTCTGGACCAGGTTCCGTGTGTACTCTTAAGGGAAGTTGTGCTTGATGCAGAGAGCTGCATTTGGAATACTGTGTAAATCCATTCCTGTTTTTAGTGTCCATCTCTCACCAGTGTCAGTGGTGAGGATTGAGGCTACTTGATTACTGGTGTGGGGTATAGAGAGACTGTCACAGTCATCATCTGAGCTAGGTTTGCCAGGACTCTCTGACTGGTGTTTCTCAGGCCTGGTATGGAAAGTATCCAAAGAACAGCTACTGCTACTTGTGGAGGAAAGATCTTCTGTTTTATGTGCTTGAGCCCTAACACCTCCCTTAGTATTGTGGCACCAGCTAAGCATGATGTGCAGTGAAACGTGGTGCAGTAAGCATATCAACCCTGGACACTGAGAAGAACTGCCTCCAGGATAGCCATCACTCCTTACCAAGGCATTCCTGCATGTCTAGACCACTTTTATACCATCACCACAATCCCTCTCCTCCCAGGCTAGGCCCATTCAGCCTTCAGTGCCTACACCATTAAACTCATAGCCTGCTAATCAAGATCAAGTTGACTGAGATGCAGTCAGAGCTTTATCCCACTTTGTCACCAGAAAGACACTGTTATATTAATAAATGTAAGATGTAACTGAGTGGAAAAAGTCATATGGTGACCTTAGACTATTTCCCATGGATTGACTTCATCTTTGTTTCTTGCAGGGCTCATTATTTACATTGAGTAAAAGCCTATACTGAAAATTTTAGGAACATCACACTTAACATTGAGGGAAACACAACCAGACCTAATTTGTTTGTGTCTTTCGGCTTTTCCCGGTTAGGGGTCACCACAGCGGAACTCCGTTCCACTAATGATTGGCAGTAGATTTTTATGTACTGGCTTGCCGGGCCTAACGCACAACCTTCAACGAAGGAACGCCCACTCACTCATGTTGCTACACAGAAGACGCTCTAACTGAGAATTGAACAGGCAACGTCTAACTGTGAGGCAACACCGCTTGGAAAAATATGTTATACTACTGCCTTCAGCTGAAAAGTATGACAATGCTTGTTGCATTAGAAAACATATTGTGATTATTACTGAAGCATGGATGCTAGAAGCAAATGTTTCAAAAACATTAAGGGTTTTCTATGTTTAAGACCAGAATTAAGAGGCAGAGGTATTGCTGTATTATTACTTTTGTCTATTACAGATAATCAGATATTTTTAGATGAGGAAACAATCAGTAAAGCAATTCTGGGCAAAATTCTTAAGCCAGGATTTATAGTATGTTATCATTAGCAAGGTAATGAATATTGATGAAATCTATACATTTTTGTACATGTTATATTGCTACATTTTGTTTATTTATTTATTTCAGTCTGATAATGGAGCTTTTCATCCACAGCATAGACAATATGGGTCAAGGCACAAAAAGAAAATTATGCATAGAATAACGAGTACACAGAGTTGTACATAGTACAGTTATAAAGCAGAGACAATACATTTGCATTTTATTTACAGTTATGAATGCATGTGACATTATTTACACTATGTACAATTAAGGTAGGCATTCAGCCAGTGATAACTTATTAAAAGTATATCTTTACAAGAAAGATGTTACTACAATGTAAGCTGCCAGGACTATTGATTGTCACAGAAGCAAAAGCATTTGGTGTCTTTAAATAGTTGTTCTGTTTTTTTGTCTTTAATTGTCACTTGCTGCCTTATTTTCACACTTAGCTGATTCCAAATAGCTAGGAATAGCCTAGAGAAATCTTTTTTTTCCTGTGGATATTTTAAAATGATGTCTATGAGGGCAATGCTATCTTCTTGGCTGTATCTCAGTATGTAGTAAGGGTCTATATCAGAACATCGAAGTATTAAAACTTTGAATGTTCTGATATCGAACACCATTCAGTGAACACTAAGAAAAGTGAAGCTAGAAAACAGCAAATTCTTTCCTCGGGAAATAATTTGGTTGGCCGTTTCTGTGGCTTCGCTATTCTTTGCACTGTGGTGGAAAGTTACAGGTTGGGTTCAGGTAAGTGTGCGATTGTTTGTATGTTAGGGTTAGGGGCAGGTTAAGTGAGCTAGGGTTAGGGCGTGGGTTAAGCATGTGTGCGATAGTGACACACTTTAGGGTTATGGGCGGTTTAAGTAAGTTAGGGTTAGGGCGCGGGTTAGGTGAGTGTGAGATAGTGTCGGACCTTAGGGTTAGGGTTTGGGTTAAGGTAAGGGGGTAGATAGTAGTGTATGTTTAATTTAGTGTAGTGTTAGATGTAGGAATTTAAGTGTATGTGTGTGTGTTTGTTGTTTGTTTGATGTGCTTGTGTTGTGTGCATGTGTTTCGGAGCAGCAAATTTTTTCCATGGGAAAAAATTCTCTGTTCTGAATGTTCAATATTTTCATGTTTAGATGTTTTGGGGCCGATGAAATAGCGTTCCCTATTTTTATCTTTTGATAACATGATATAAACACTGTAGTTAGGCTGCTTGGTTTGTAATGTTGTTTTCAGAGGGATGCAATTGTAGATAATAGTGTGTATGTTACTAACAGCCATTCCAGTCAGTGAGCAAATGCATATAAGTGCTGAGCATGTGCAAGCAAAATTCCATTTTGTAGTGAGCAGCCGAGGTGTAAGCATGTATGTGTGTACTAGTCAGACAGTTCGTTTAAATTTAATGTTACCATTCTCCATCCTGATATGTTTGTGTGTAATAAACTAGTTAAATGAAACCCTAGCCTCATCGTCTTATTGAATATACACAAGAAGAGTGATATGGTGTCAGAATGGGATCCAGAGTAAAACTTCTTCAAGACCCTGAGGCAGACAGTTACAGTTGTAGGAATATACAGGAGTGAATCATCCATGCTCAAATGACTTGCAAACAGTTCAGAAAAACAAATCCAGGTACTAAAACTCATTTGCATGATTTTTTTTTACTCAACGAATATAAAACGAAGCATTCAGAATGTTCAAAATGACCTTCTAATTAAACAAAATGTTCGAAATTATGATATATTTATACAAAAATATTCAAAATGCTTGCAAAAGTGCTTGAAATAACTTCCTAATCACATAAGATGTACAAAAAAGAGAAAACTACTATATTTTTTTGATATGTGTTTCTTTTTTGTATTAATGGGCAGCCACAGTGGTGCAGCGGTTAGTGTTGTCACCTCACAGCAAGAGGTTCTCTGGTTCGATCCTTGGCTGGGGTGCCTTCTGTGTAGAGTCTGCATGTCCTCCTTGTGGTCACGTGGGTTTCCTCTGGGTGCTCCGGTTTCCTCCCACATCCCAAAGACATGCTGTAGGTAGATTGGACACTCTAAATTGGCCCTAGGTGGGTGTGTGTGTGTGTGTGTGTGTGTGTGTGTGTGTGTGTGTGTGTGTGTGTGTGTGTGTGTGTGTGTGTGTGTGCCTTCCGTGGAAGGTTGGGTGCCGGGCTGGCAATTTGAAACTGTAAAACTCCCCTTACAATCATGAGCAGACAGGTGATCCGCTGTGGTAACCCCTAACCAGGAAAAGCCGAAAGAAGAAGAAGAAGAAGGTATGCAAAGTTTTTGCAAGTTTGTGCAGTATTACAGTACAGTTATTTCACAGAAAACAGTCATTTCAAACAGTTTATGGTACATCTGAATATTTTTTTGAGTACCTGGTGTGTGGTTATACATAATTACAAGGGTATTTTGTTGGCATGGCAGAAAGATTTCACAGACCAGCTCCACTTGCATTTGATAATAATGTTGCTGAAAACTGGAGAGTGTTTGAGCAAGAGTATGATATTTTCATTCAGGGTCCTTTTGCTGAAAAAGACACACATATGAAAACATTTATTCTGCTTAATTTAGATGGTTCAGAAGCCATTGAAAGGGAGCATTCATTTGTGTATGCCCCTACTGTGTATGCAGGAAAAGGGGAAAACCGCCATACAGTGGTACCAGCTGAAACTCAGGAAGACCTAAATTTAGAGAAATGTATAACCCCTCCCAAACCAATATTACAATGGAAAAGCACATATTTTATACAAGAGATCAAAAGACTGATGAAACATTTGCAGCACATATAGATGACTTGGAAAACAAGGTAAAAACGTGCATATTTGGTGATTTGAGAGGTGAGTTGATAAAAGATAGGCTTGTGTGTGGTATTAAAGATGATGCAGTAAGAAAGATTTTGCTTTGAGACAGTGATTCAACTTTAAATAAGGCCATAGATATTTGTTATATATATTAGCTCACAGAAAAGCACACCGATATTCTTACAAATGAGAAATGCATGCTTCAAGTGCCTTCCAATGCTAATGTTGATAGTATGGATCATGTGGTTAAATGATACAGACCTAAGCATGGGGCAGCTTCATTGAAACCCAGAGCCTTTCTAGCAAATTCCAGGGCAGCTCCAGAAAAATCCAGAGCATACTCAGTGAAGCGCAGGAGTGACTCAGCAAAATCAAAGAATGTGCCCCCACCTAGCCTCATAGTCAGCTGTCATAACTGTGGTGGTAATCATGAACTTAAAAGAGAAAAGTGCTTAGCTTTTGGTCAGTACTGCCACACATGTAATAAGTGGAATAATTTCAAAAGGTTCTGTAAATCAAACAAGACTAATTTTTTTTATTAAAAGAGAACATTAAAGAGGCAAATTGATCAGCTACAATGCTGCAACCCTACTTTTTATGTTGATGGTGTGTCAGTGCTTGTGGAAACAGTCAGTACAGTAGATTTGTGGGCAAAGAATGAAGCATTTTGTACTGTTCTGATTAATGGGAGACCTGTAGAGCTCAAAGTTGATACTGGTTCAAAGTGCAATGTTGTGTCAGCAGAAATGTTTACCAAAGTAAGTGCTAGTGAGAAGCTTGATCTGGCAAAGTGTGCAAAACTTGTTGCTTATGGCGGTGAAGAAATTCAAACTGAAGGCTCTGTAGTTCTTTCATGATATTCTGCTGGGAACAGCTATGACTTGCAATTTTACGTAGTCAAAATGCATGTACAGTCATTGTTAGGCCTCAGAGACAGTTTAAAAATAGGACTGCTTTCATTTAATGCAGAAGCTCACCATGTAAGCACATATAACAATGAGAATTTTGCACACTGTTTTTTCTGACTATGCTGATCTTTTTGAAGACAAGTTAGGCAAACTCCATGTTGTGTACTCCATGAAGTTAGACTCTCCAGTATGCCTAGTTATCAAACCAGCAAGGAAAGTTCCAGTAGCCATGCAAGGCAAAGTTGAGCTAGACAGAATGGTACACCTAGGTGTAATTTGTCCAGAAAAAGAACCAACTGAATGGGTATCCTCCATGGTGGTTCCTCATAAGAAAAGCTCAGATGATACTAGAACATGCATTGACCCAAGAAATGTAAACAAAACACGAAAATAACCTCATCATCCAATGTGTGCAGTCAAAGATGTTGCTGCTCTCATGCCAACTGCCACTTTTTTTCTATCTTAGATGCAAAAAGTTCATTTTGGCAATTTTACTTGACCGAAAATCTTCATTGCTTACCACTTTCAGTACAACATTTGGAACGTATAGATTTTTGAGAATGGCATTTTGGATACATTCTGCCGGTTAAGTCTTTCAACAGGCTATGGAGCAAGTTTTTTCAGGCTATCCATGTGCTATTATAGTAGGTGATATTCTTGTAGGAGGCAATTGCAAAGTTGAACATGATAGATACTTCAGGATAGTTCTGGAATGTTTTTGTGAAGTGAATCAGAAATGCAAATTCAGGCTACAGGAAGTTACTTATGTAGGTCATTTGTTTACAACCAGATACTTCCAAGAAAACTGCAATTCTTGAGATGCCAGTTCCAGACAATGTGACCTCCTTACAATGTTTTCTTGGCAAGGTCAACTATTTGGGCAAGTTTATTCCAGACTTTAATGAGCTTTCAGCACCACTAAGAGAGCCAGCATGCAAAGATGTAACTCAGTACTGTTTAGAACAATACTAAAGAGCATTTGATGTCCTGAAACAGAGAATTGTTAGTCCACCAAATTTAAAATATTATGATGTTCACAAACCTGTGATTTTTTCTTATGATGCTTAGAAGTTTGGTCTTGGTGCAGTCATTCTTGAAGAGGCTAGACCAGTAGCCTATACATCTAGAACTTTAACCCAAACCGAGATGCAGTATGCTCAGATAAAGAAAGAGATTTTGGTAATTGTGTTTCCATGTTCGAAGTTCCGTGATTATGTTTATGCCTAACCTCTTCCAATTGAGACTGACCACCAACCTTTGGTCACTATTTTGAAAAAGCATATGCACACAGCTCCTGCAAGATTGGAATGAATGATGTTGAAATTACAAAAGTACAATTTTCACGTGGTTTACACAAATGGTAATCTATGTCTTGCTGATACTTTATCCAGATTGCCCAGAAAAAAAATTAAACAGTATGAAATTGAGAAACCTGATTTTTTTTCTCAAACAAAATTTTTATTTTTCAAATACAGTTGAATAAATTCCATAGTATTTGTATATATAATTTTAAATAACTATGTACACTATTTACATCAGCCTGACACTATAACAGAACTCAATATATACAATTACTTTATATGTATAACAATCCAGTTATCACAGTGTATCTGTTCATTTATTGTAAAGTGTCAATCTATGATAAGACTTTTTTCCGTGGATTGTTAATAAATGGCTTAGGATGAAGCCTTAATTCTTTAATTTTAATTTCCAACAATGCTGTGGTCTTCAGTAGGCTGTAGAATTCTTCCAAAGTTGGTACTGGGTTTGTATTCCATCTACTTGTTATACACTTTCTTGAGACTGCAAGTATTGTCCATACTAGATCCATATTTGACTCATTCAAATGAGCACCTTTGTACACATTTAATAATACTAGAGCTTTAGATAAATTAAATGATTAATTAAATAAAGTTTGTAAAAAGTTTTTAATACCATTCCAAAATGGCTTAATTTTAACACAGTCGAAAAAAATGTGATTCCAATCTGCATTGTATATTTGCTCACACCTCCAACATATTCCCTTTGTGGAAGAATTAATTTTAATAATTCTATCTGGAGTTAAGAATGCTCTTTGCAAGCATTTCCAATTAAAAACTTTCCAGTATCGTGTAAAGGATGTATGTTTTATTGATAATAAACTATTTGATTTAATTTATTCAGTTAGCTGTAATGAGTGTCCTTTTGTTATATAATTCCAATATGAGGATTTGGGTGTTGTTTTATAATTTATCAATATCCTGTAAAATTTTGAAATACAATTTCCCATGTCATAATCATTATATATGATTTCATATAGGTATTTCAGAAGTTTAGGCATTTCTTTAAATGAAGAATTACTAATTATTCTGCATAAATCATGCAAATATGTCAGAATGCTTTGCATAGTTAGCCAATCTTGTTTTGGAATTTTGTATGTTGTTTCTATTGATTGCATATCCAGAACTTTTAATTCTTTGATACATTGAGACCAACAAACAAATCCTCTCTGTTCCCAAGAATTAATTATTTCTCTGTATATTTTATGTGGATAGCTCTTTGCAACTATGAATGGTGTTAAAAGATCAAACCAGATTTTTAAATCTATATTTGCATTAATCATCATCATGTTTCGGCTTTTCCTGTTAGGGGTCATCACAGCGGATCATCTCTTTCCATTTCTTCCTATCCTCTGCATCTTGCTCCGTCACACCGACCGCCTACATGTCCTCTCTCACCACGTCCATAAACCTTATCTTAGGCCTTCCTCTTTTCCTCTTACCTGGCAGCTCCATCCTTAGCATCTTTTTCCCAATATACCCATCATCCCTCCTCAGCACATGTCCAAACCAACACAATCTCGTCTCTCTTGCTTTGTCTCCAAACTGTCCAACATGAGCTGACCCTCTAATATACTGATTCCTAATCCTATCCATCCTAGTCACACCGAGTACAAATCTTAACATCTTTAACTCTGCCACATCCAGGTCTGACTCCTGCCTTTTTGTCAATGCCACTGTCTCCAACCCATATAACATAGCTGGTCTCACTACTGTCTTGTAGACCTTCCTTTTCACTCTTACTGGTACCCGTCTGTCACAAATCACTCCTGACACTCTTCTCCACCCATTCCACCCTGCCTGTACTCTCTTCTTCACCTCTCTTCCACATTCACCATTACTCTGAACTGTTGATCCCAAGTACTTAAACTTGTCCACCTTTACCAACTCTACTCCCTGCATCCTCACCATTCCTCTACCCTCCCTCTCATTTACACACATATATTCTGTCTTAGCCCTGCTGACTTTCATTCCTCTGCTCTCTAGAGCATATCTCCACCTCTCCAGAGTCTCCTCATCCTGATTCCTACTCTCACTACAGATCACAATGTCATCTGCAAACATCATGGTCCACAGGGCCTCCTGTCTGATCTCATCTGTCAACCTGTCCATCAACACTGCAAATAAGAAAGGACTCAGAGCTGATCCTTGATGTAATCCCACCTCCACCTTAAACGGATCTGTCACTCCCACTGCAGTCCTCACCACTGTCACACTATCCTCGTACATATCCTGTACCACTCTTATATACTTCTCTGCCACTCCCGACTTTCTCATACAGTACCACAACTCTTCTCTAGGCACCCTGTCATATGCTTTCTCCAAGTCTGCAAAGACATAATTCAACTCCTTCTGACCTTCTCTGTATTTCTCCAATAACACTCTCAGAGCAAACATCGCATCTGTAGTGCTCTTTCCTGGCATGAAACCATACTGCTGATCACTAATTATCATCTCCCTTCTTAACCTAGCTTCTACTACTCTCTCCTATAACTTCAAGCTGTGACTGATCAGTTTTAGCCCTCTTTAGTTACTGCAGCTCTGCACATCACCCTTATTCTTAAAGATATGTACCAAAACACTTTTTCTCCACTCCTCAGGCATACTCTGACTTTCCAAAATTTCATTAAACAATCTAGTTAAAAATTCCACTGCCATTTTTCCTAAGCACCTCCATGCTTCCATTGGGATGTCATCTGGGCCAACAGCCTTTCCATTCTTCATCCTCTTCATAGCTGTCCTTACTTCCTCCGGGCTAATCTGTTTCACTTCCTGATTCACTATCCCCACATCATCCAACCTTCTCTCTCTCTCATTCTCTTCATTCATCAGCCTCACAAAATACTCTTTCCATCTACTCAACACACTCTCCTCTCTTGTGAGTACCTTTCCCTCACTATCCTTTATCACCCTTACTTGCTGCACATCTATCCCAGCTCTGTCCCTCTGTCTAGCCAATTGGTACAGGTCCTTTTCTCCCTCTTTAGTGTCCAATCTCTCATACAACTCTCCATACGCCTTATCCTTAGCTTTCGCCACCTCTCTCTTTGCCATGCGCCTCATCTCCTTATACTCATATCTACTTTCTTCATCTCTTTGACAATCCCACTTCTTCTTCACCAGCCTCTTCCTCTGTATACTCTCCTGTACTTCCTCATTCCACCACCAGGTCTCCTTGTCCTCCTTCCTCTGTCCAGATGTCACACCAAGCACCTTTCTAGCAGTCTCCCTTACTAGTTCTGCTGTAGTTACCCAGCAATTTGGTAACTCTCCACTGCCTGCCAGTGCCTGTCTTAACTCTTCCCTAAACTCCACTTCACAATCACCCTTTTTTAACTTCCACCATTTAATCCTTGGCACTGCTTTCACACTCCTCCTCCTCTTCTTGATCACCAACGTCATCCTACAGACCACCATTCTATGCTGCTTAACTACACTTTCCCCTGCCACCACTTTACAGTCTCCAATCTCCTTCAAATTGGCCTTCCTACATAGGATATAATCCACCTGTGTGCATCTTCCTCCACTCTTGTACATCACCCTATGCTCCTCCCTCTTCTTAAAATATGTATTCACCACAGCCATGTCCATCCTTTTCGCAAAATCCACAATCATCTGCATTCCTCTTCTTAACACCATACCTACCCATCACTTCCGCATCCCCTCTGTTCACTTCACCAACATGCCCATTAAAGTCCGCTCCAATCACTAGTCTCTCACCCTTTGGTACACTCACCACAACTTCATCCAACTCACTCCAAAATTTCTCTTTCTTATCCATCGCACACCCAACTTGTGGAGCATATGCACTAACAACATTCATCATTACACCATCAATTCCGAGCTTCATAAACATCATTCTGTCAGACATTCTCTTCACATCTAAAACACTCTTGGCATATTGTTCCTTTAATATAACCCCTATCCTATTTCTTCTGCCATCCACACCATGATAGAACAATTTGAACCCGTTTCCTAAACACCTGGCCTTACTTCCCTTCCATCTGGTCTCTTGCATGCACAATATATCAACCTTCCTTCTCTCCATCATATCAGCGAGCTCTCTTCCTATACCAGTCATACTGCCAACATTCAAAGTTCCTACCCTCACTGCTACACTCCTAACCTTCCTCCTTTCTTCCTGCCTTTGGGCATGCCTTCACCCTCCTCTTCTCCTTTGGCCACCCATAGCCCGATTTCGGCCAGCACCCTGTTGGCTAACAGTACTGGTGGCGGTCGTTGTTAATGCAGGCCTCGACCGATCCAGTATGGAAATATGAAATTTTTGTGCCATAAGTTATGTGGCACAATTTTTACACCAGATGCCCTTCCTGACACAACCCTCCCCATTTATCTGGGCTTGGGACTGGCACAAAGAAATGCACTGGCTTGTGCATCCCCAGTGGCTGGGTTCTATATTTGCATTAATAATTTTCCTAAATGAGTCAAAGTAATAATTAATCATACAAGTTTCAGTGGGCTTATTTATGTTATATTGCATACTAATACAAAATATGTGCCATGGCAAATTGTTTTTATCTGTTATTTGAAATTTATTTTTAAATCAAATTCATTTATTGATATTACAGTTAATAATTCTTTCCAATTTTCAGAATAATCTGGACTTATCCAGTCTGCGATTGTTTTAGATATTGATGCTTCTATATATGTTTCTATATCAGGAAAGTTTAATGCTTCTTGTTTCAATGTTCTGATATGATGTATTAAAGCTATTCTGTTTCTTTTGGGAAACCATAAACATTTTATTAGGCATGATTTTATTTCATTGAGTATATTCCTTTCTGGTAACAGTTGTATTGCCCAAGCTATATATAGATTCTTGTGTAGTAAAACCATTGTTATTAACTGTAGTCTATCTTCAAATGTTAATATTATTTTGTTCTACTTTTCCACAGAGATTTCAATTGTATTGATGATATTATTGTAATTTTTAAGACTAATTCATTATTATCCTTGCATAACTCAATTCCTAGATATTTTAAGGTAGTTCACTGTAATGTGATACCCCTTCATCTGCAATTATGTTTTTTTATTTAAAAATAAAAATTTTGATTTATTGAAATGGAGTCCTGAAGTCATATAAAATGTGTCAATTAAAATATCTAATTCTTCTAATGTCTCTTTTGTATTGGATAATGTTAATACTGTGTCATCAGCAAACAGCATTACTTTAGAATTGTATTGCTCATAAACATAGGTTCATAGGTTCATAGGTTCATACTAGGCTATCTGCCCTAGGGCATTTATAAGCCTAGCCAGAGTATGTTTGGCTTTCGCCACCCATTTTAAATTAATTTTGCTATGCCCTTTTTCGAGGTTAGTATACTGTGGCTCTGTCTAACAGTGACACAGAAGTGATACCCGGGGTAAACCTACGATCTCCCATCCACTCATCAAGATTCCTCTTGAAGAGAGTCAATGAGGGACTCTGCCTAACCTGGGCTGGGATTTTATTCCAGAGTGAAGGGAGCCTCTAGGTTATGAATCTGTCCCTCCAGCATGTCCTATTTATTTCAGTGCTGAGGTTCAAGTCTCTCGAGCGTGTAGCTCGATGGATTTGGATTTTTTGAGGTGTAGCATGTCCCTTAATTCCGGGTTGGACATGGCCTTATATGTCAGGCACAGGTCACCTCTGAGCAGGCGGTATGCCACTGAGTAGAGCTGGAGTTTCTTTAACCGGGCAGCATATGGCATCTGTTTGAGCCCTTTGATCCTCTTGGTGAGGTACTTTTGGGGTCTTTCCAGTTGTTGCAGGTGTTTGGTAAGGTACATCCCAAAAGGGGCATTGTACTCGATTATGGGCCTGATGAGGGATGAATAAAGAGGCATGATGACCTCCCCTAATCTAGATGTGAATCCCTTCATGATTAGGTGGGCTATATAAAATGTTTTTCTAACCACTTTGGCCACGTGGTTGTCAAATGAGAGAATGCTATCAACTTGGGTCCCCAGGTCCCTAATTACTTCTTCTGTACTTAATGGATTACCACCTATGTCGTAATTTGTGGGCACTTTGTTTTTGCCAAAGGGGATGACTATACACTTTTTGGCGTTTAGCTTGAGGCCATGGCTCTGGCACCAGTTGTCTGTTTCTATGAGGCCCTTTTGGAGGATGCTTGTGTCGGCCGGAGAGTCTATTATGGCACCCAGTTTGCAGTCATCTGCGAACTTGGTCAGCCACAGTCCTTCCGTGTTGGCCTGTACCTCCGAGAAATATATACCAAACAAGAGAGGTCCCAGGACTGAACCTTGTGGGACGCCACTTGTAACTGGTTTGGAGTCTGACATGGCTCCAGCAATTCTAACCATGTGGGTTCTGTCCTTGAGCCAGTTTGCAACCCATCTAGTGACATAAGGGTTTATATTTAAGCTGGTGAGCTTATCTATAATGCCCGAGTGGGGTATTGTATCGAAGGTTTTGCGAGGTCCAGATAGGCTGTGTGGACCACCTTCCCTTCGTCAATGGCCTTGGTGACTGTTTCAAAGAAGTCAACCAGGTTTAAGAGGCAGGATCTGCCCTTAACAAAGCCAAACTGGGTAGGATCCAGTGTCTGTAGGTCCCCAATATCTTTATTTATGAGGTCCATGACGATCCTTTCCATAGCTTTGCAGACCAAGCTAGTCAGGCTTATGGGGCGATAGTTTCCAGGGTCCGTTGAGGCACCACCTTTGTGGAGAGGGACCACTGTTGCTGTACACCACTCTTTGGGTACATATCCTGTAGTAAGGCTGAGATTGAACAGTAGTTTTATGTTTGGGTTTAGCTCTTCTTGGAGTTCATGTAGGACACAGCCTGGGACACCGGCTGGTCCCATTGATGCTGTGTTTTTTGCTTTGAAGAGGGCGGCTCCCACCTGAGCATCTGAGATGTCAGGGGGGCAGCACTCTGCTGGGATAGATATTTGCCCTTTTGGTGGGGAGTTTGCGCTGAACCTGTCAGCTAGGATGTTGGCAATGTCTGCGGGATCAGTGTATTTTTTGTCATTTTGGACTAATTCTGAGCATATCTGGGAATTCCCACCCAGGTTCCTAACATAACTAAAGAAAGCCTTGTGATTATCCTTAGTGTCCTGTGCAATTTTTCTCGAAGCTGGCCTTTGACGATTTTATGAGTGCCCTTAGTTTTTTGCTAATACTGATCAGAGATGCCTTCCCTTTTTGGGATTTTGCTCTATCATGTAGTAGCTTCATCCTTCTATTGTATAGTTTGTTTATGGCTGGGGTCCACCAGACAGGTCGTCTGCCTTTGGAGGATTGGGTCCTGGTTTTATTTGGGATTGCATGATCCATGCATTCCTGAAGGTTTTCATAGAATGCATTTATAAAGGATTCTGCGGTCTGGGCCGTATTTTCCACAGGCCCGGGGTCTTTGAAGGATTCCACCTCGGTTTTAAGGAGTGTGAAATTTGCTTTAGAGAAGTTTTTCACTGTGGTTTTCTGGGCAGGGGGTGGGGTCGGGATGTGAATATCCACTGAGATCAGTTTATGGTCTGATCTTACCAGTGAGGGATACACTTCTGGTCTGGAGCATAGAGTCCCCATGTTGGTGATGATCAGGTCCAGTATGTTTTCCCCTCTTGTGGGAGTGGTAACAAGTTGTTCCATAGCATTTGAGTTTATGAATTCTAGGAACCTTTGGGCAAGGGTGTTGGAGCTAGAGTAATGCTCCCAATCTATGTTTGGGTAGTTGAAGTCACCCAATATAATGGTGTTCGGAGAGACCTTCATATTTTCCAGTGTTCTCAGGAAGGCCGAGTGGGGTTCCTGGGTTTGGGAGGGTGGTCTGTAGCAGGCTATAAACTGGAAGGCAGTTTTACCCACTGTTAGTTGCACATGGATAGTCTCTGATGGTTCGTGTTTGCCACCAACCTGGAGGTGTGGGTATCTTTGATGAATATCGATACTCCCTCTCCTTTTGTGGTTCGGTCCAAGTTTTGGGGCCGAAAAGCATGGTATGAGGTATAACCTGGTAGTGCTGGGGTGCTCTCGGGAGTCCTGAACCAGGTTTCTGTTACTGCACAGATATCGATGTTCTCCATGCTAAGGAGAGTTTCGAGTGCGTGCATCTTGAGGTTTAGACTTCTAGCATTGAGTAGCATTACTCTTAGTTTCTTATCCCTTGTGATACCTATGGAGGTGGGTTTGTCTTTTGAGCCTTGCCTAAAAAAGGCACTATGGGGTAGCAAGAGCCTTTGCCAATATCCGAAAGCCCAGGGGTGGCAGGTGCAAGCCGTCCCTAGCAAAGCATCGTGGCTTGTTGTGCATATCATCCCAAGCTGACAGGCATTGGATCCCCTTTGAATGACACCAATACTTAAGCCAATTGTTGAAACTGATCATCTTGTCTTCATATTGTGGCATCATTCTTGGTGAGGGTAAGATGCTACTCAAGGTCAGGGTCATACTGGCCTGGGCTACATGCTCAGTGAGCTCCTCTATGTCTCTTTTCATGTAGTCCAGTGAGATACGTCTCAGGTCATTCACACCAGCATGGACAATGACTGAGTCATATTTGTACTTGCCTTGGAGTGACCTGAGTGCTTGTGTTATGTGGCGGATCCTAGCTCCCGAAAGGCAGCTCACCGTGACCTTCTCCTTGTTCAGCCGGGTGAGCGGGACGTCAGTGTGCCTGACAATAGTCACCTATTACAAGTGTATCAGGTGTGTTGTTTAGCCTTAAGGGCTGTGACTGTTCTGCACACTGGCTTTGTGAGATATGTGTTGCACGTGTTTTGTTTTGGGGTAGCGGTTGCTTGGGTGTCTGCTTTAGAGGTCTCTGCTGCTTAGGCAGATCTTTATTTAGAGCCTCCGAGTATGTTTTTGTGTGATTATGTGTTTGGTTTGCTGTCGTGGTAGGTCTATGTGAGACTGGAATTGTAGTGAGTGTGGTTTCCTTCTCCTCCTGACTGGTTATGCCAGTACTGAGTTGAGAGAGCTTAGCCTCCAGTTTGGCTATATGGTTGCATCTCTCACATGTGTTGGAATTTGTTGGGAGGAAGAGAGGGTTGTCTGTGTACATGAGGCAGTTGTAACATTGCCTCAAGATTCTCATATTCACCAGATGGACCGGAGAGGAGATTGACAACTGACCTGTGGACATGCTAGAATAACATTGGGAATTCCTTTATAATTGAAAACAAGGGCCAATGGGGAGCGAGGGTGTAGTGCTTTTAATTTTTAGTGCTGACTTATAATTGCTTTAGTGAGCAAGTGCCACGTAACAAGTGCAATGTGTTACAGGTAACTTAAATGCAAAAATGACAAACAGTAACTTTCTTTCAAGCAAAGCAAGGAAATAAGTACAGTAAGCAATGCAGATATCACTAGGGATCCACAGAAGCACTGAGAAGCTGCGTTTTAGGTGGAATTAGCGTTCCAGGGAAATAACAAGCATACAAACAAAGCTAGATTCAGCAGGCCTGTATCTAGTCTATGCTACAGCAAACAAGGTGTACCAATTTCAGTAAGATACAGTTCAAATATTCAGGCACTATAAACCTTTAACCAGAAATTCCCAGCTCAGAAGGGCAGAGTCCAGCCTCTCCTCCCACAAGAGTGCAGACCACGAACCTTCTTAATGTAAAATAACTGGCCTGAAGCCCAAGTGCTTAAACCAGAGCTAATACACTTTAAGAATAACAGACACTGAGCTCTCAATCAGCAGTTCCCAACTTAGAAGGATGAAAGCTACCTGTCCTGCCACCACAGTGCATGCCACAAATCTTCCTAATGTAGAACAACTGGTCTGAAGCCCAAGTGCTTAATCCAAAAGACTTAGAATGATAGCTACACTTTAACCAAGTTACTACCAAGCAGTAATAAATACAACTGAATACTTTAAATAATGCCTGGATTAGTGCTCAAGTTATACAAACAAAGCTAGATTCAGCAGGCCTGGATCTAGTCTATGCTACAGCAAACAAGGTGTACCAATTTCAGTAAGAAGAAATTCAGATATGCATGCACTATAAGCCTTCAACCAGAAATTCCCAGCTCAGAAGGGCAGAGTCCAGCCTCTCCTCCCACAAGAGTGCAGACCACGAAACCCTCTTAATGTAAAATAACTGGCCTGAAAGCCCAAGTGCTTAAACCAGAATTAATATACTTTTAGAATAACAGACACTGAGCCCTCAATCAGCAGTTCCCAACTTAGAAGGATGTAAGCTACCTGTTCTGCCACTACAGTGCAGACCACAAACCCACTCAATGTAAAACAACTGGTCTGAAGCCCAAGTGTTTAAACTAAAAGGCTTATAATGAGTTACACCAAGCAGTAATAAATACAATTGAGAACGTTTAAGATGACACAAAAGCAAAATAAAGTAGGAAGAAACACAAGTACAGTAAAAGCAAAAGAAATTTTTTTTTTTTTTTTTTTTTTTAGAAAAGTAGCAAAAGCAGTAGTAAATACAATTCGCATGCAGTGCAAGCTGGCCCACTTGAATATTTAGCAATATTAGTCCACACACAGTTTGAAAAATTGTAATTAAATTAAAAAGGACTAAAAGCAAGTGCAGAAAGGGTTTATTAGGTAGAATGCGGTAAAGAGATGTCCTGGGGGAGTGTCTTAGATCAAATCTACAGTGGGGCGGGCACTGCAAAAGCCACCAAATTTAAACTACAACCAAGAATAGGGAGGGGGGGTGGGGAACAGTTTCAACACAGATGTAAGGAATGTGCAAATTATAAAAAAAGATATATACTGTTTTCTATAGATTTGTAGAGCAGTAAGACACAGATATCAAGCAGACAATTTAGCTCTATAATACAGAATAACACAGAAAATATACTCAGCTCTATAAACTTGAAGATAGTTCTGTAAGGCTGTCTCTCAAACTAAGGTTCCAGTTTGAATACAGGTTGTTAATTAAAAGGAGACACAGCACTAGCTAAATTATATCAGCTGAAAGACAAGGCAGGAAATGAGGGGGTGGGGGACAGTTTCAACACAGATGTAAGGAATGTGCAAATTATAAAAAATATATATACTGTTTTCTATAGATTTGCATAGCAGTAAGACACAGATATCAAGCAGACAATTTAGCTCTATAATACAAAATAACAGAAAATATACTCAGCTCTATAAACTTGAAGATAGTTCTGTAAGGCTGTCTCTCAAACTAAGGTTCCAGTTTGAATACAGGTTGTTAATTAAAAGGAGACACAGCACTAGCTAAATTATATCAGCTGAAAGACAAGGCAGGAAATGAGGGGGGTGGGGACAGTTTCAACACAGAAGTAAGGAATGTGCATATTATAAAAAAATATATATACTGTTTTCTATAGATTTGCAGAGCAGTAAGACACAGATATCAAGCAGACAATTTAGCTCTATAATACAGAATAACACAGAAAATATACTCAGCTCTATAAACTTGAAGATAGTTCTGTACGGCTGTCTCTCAAACTAAGGTTCCAGTTTGAATGCAGGTTGTTAATTAAAAGGAGACACAGCACTAGCTAAATTATATCAGCTGAAAGACAAGGCAGGAAATGAGGGGGGGGGGACAGTTTCAACACAGATGTAAGGAATGTGCAAATTATAAAAATATATATACTGTTTTCTATAGATTTGCAGAGCAGTAAGACACAGATATCAAGCAGACAATTTAGCTCTATAATACAGAATAACACAGAAAATATACTCAGCTCTATAAACTTGAAGATAGTTCTGTAAGGCTGTCTCTCAAACTAAGGTTCCAGTTTGAATACAGGTTGTTAATTAAAAGGAGACACAGCACTAGCTAAATTATATCAGCTGAAAGACAAGGCAGGAAATGAGGGGGGTGGGGACAGTTTCAACACAGATGTAAGGAATGTGCATATTATAAAAAAATATATATACTGTTTTCTATAGATTTGCAGAGCAGTAAGACACAGATATCAAGCAGACAATTTAGCTCTATAATACAGAATAACACAGAAAATATACTCAGCTCTATAAACTTGAAGATAGTTCTGTAAGGCTGTCTCTCAAACTAAGGTTCCAGTTTGAATACAGGTTGTTAATTAAAAGGAGACACAGCACTAGCTAAATTATATCAGCTGAAAGACAAGGCAGGAAATGAGGGGTGGGGACAGTTTCAACACAGATGTAAGGAATGTGCAAATTATAAAAAAATATATATACTGTTTTCTATAGATTTGCAGAGCAGTAAGACACAGATATCAAGCAGACAATTTAGCTCTATAATACAGAATAACACAGAAAATATACTCAGCTCTATAAACTTGAAGATAGTTCTGTAAGGCTGTCTCTCAAACTAAGGTTCCAGTTTGAATACAGGTTGTTAATTAAAAGGAGACACAGCACTAGCTAAATTATATCAGCTGAAAGACAAGGCAGGAAATGAGGGGGGTGGGGGACAGTTACAACACAGATGTAAGGAATGTGCAAATTATAAAAAAATATATATACTGTTTTCTATAGATTTGCAGAGCAGTAAGACACAGATATCAAGCAGACAACTGCTTTGATTTTTGTATTGAATCTGCCAATATTTCAATAGCCAAAACAAATAGAATTGGTGACATGGGACATCCATGTTTAGTACCCTTTGGTATATGTATAGATTCAGAGGTGAAAAGACTTACCTTAACATACACTAAATTATTTGTATATATATATTCTTTAGTAGATGAACAAAGGAACAAAGAAATTAAAATAATACCAGAATTTTGAATAAATAGTCCCAATGTATGGAAACAAAGGCTTTCTGTATATCTAAGCCAATTATGAGTGTTTCTTTATTTTCTTTATTGCCTTAATCTATAAGAGAATTTACCCTTTTGATATTGTCATGTGTGTGTCTATGATATATAGCCCACTTAAGTTTTTTCCTTCCTCTCTTCTTGCACTCAAAAAAAAATGTGCACTTTATTCATTTGCCTTGACTGTATTTGTGTTTCCTCCTACTTTATTTTGCTTTTCTTAAAAGTACTCAATTGTATTTATTCTGCTGCATTTATTACTGCTTGGTCGTAGCCTGATTAAATTGTAACTGTTATTCTAAATCTTTTGGTTTAAGCACTTGGGCTTTATACAGGCTGTTTTACGTTAAGAAGGTTTGTGGTCTGCACTGTTTTGGCAGAACAGGTAGCTTCCATCCTTCTAAGCTGGGAATTGCTGATAGAAGGCCCAGTGTCTGCTATTTTAAAAGTGTATTAGTTCTGGCTTAAGCACTTAGGCTTCAGGCCAGTTATTCTACATTAAGAAGGTTTGTGGTCTGCACTCTTGTGGTAGGCTTATTGTGACTGCTTATTTGAACTGTTTCTTTCTGAAATTGGTGCACCTTGTTGCTGTAGCATAGACCAGATTCAGGCCTGCTGAATCTAGCTTTGTTTGTATAACTTGAGCACTGATCCAGGCCATCTTTATTTGGAGAAGGTTCCCCTGCACCCTAGTAAGCAGGGGTGTGCAGTTAGAACTTGTCCTATTGAAGACTGTTGGAACAGGGCTCAATTTTTAGCTTTTTTCTGGTTAATTGGGTAACTTGTTTAAATTTGTTTGTTTTCTATAAATATATATATATATATATATATATATATATATATATATATATATATATATATATAAATTGCACTTTATTCATCTGCTTTTACTGTATTTGTGTTTTTTCCTACTTTATTACTGGGGGCATTGACTACAACTCTGATCTGCAATATATAACAATAAGTATCCTTTTCTGTGCTTTTAAACTGTTTTTTTTGAGTGTATCTGCTTTATTTTTCTGGGGGGGGGGGGAAAATATATATATATATATATATATATATATATATATATATATATATATATATATATATAGATATATATATATATAAATATATATAAATATATATATATATATATATATATATATATATATATATATATATATATATATATATATATATATATATATATATATATATATATATATATATATATATATATATATATATATATATATATATATATATATATATATATATATATATATATATATATATATACTTGTTTCCTGCATTTCTAAGCTAGTATAGTCCAGTTTTCAGGTTAGTGCTGAATTCAGGGCTGTGTTACAAATCTCTGTTTGCCCATACCTTACTTGGATAGAAGGAAGTTTCTCTGTTCACCTGTGAGAGAGGGGAGCTTTGAGCAGCCTATCTGTCCCTGGAGGAGTGCTTTCAGCCCAGAAATTAGTAGTTTACTGGCCATTCTGGGCTAATATCTATCTCTTTCATTTCTCTGCTATAAATACCATATTTGCCCGGTTTTGTGCGCCGGGCAGCGTTGGTTAGCTTGGGTAAAACTATTCCCGGCTCCACAAAGTCTCTTCTTCAATTTTTCCCTTGGAACTAGACAAACTTTCAACTTAAGCACTCAAGCCATTCATTTCTCAGCCCGGCATTTGCTCAAAACTTATAGCAAGCACTTATAAACCCTAGCACTAGACCCTCCTGTACTGTACAAAAGGACACAACTCTCTATTCGACCATACCAGCCATCCAGTAAAACAGTTCACTATACCTATCCTGGCATGTCCAAAGGGCAGTTTCAGGTGTACTCTCCAGTCCAACTGGTGAATCTGGGAATTTTGAGGCAATGTTACAACTGCCTCATGTACACAGACAACCCCCTCCTCCTACCACTAAACACTAATACATGCCAGAGATGCAGTAATACAGCCAAACTTGAGGCTAAGCTCTCTCAACCCAAGACTGGATCAGACAAATAAGAGGAGAAGGGAAATACTTGCATCACACCACCAGTCTTACATAGACCCATTAAACCAAATAACACACATAAATACACAAAAACATACTTGGAGGCTCTAAATGAAAATCTGCAAAACCAACAGAGACCTCCAAAGCAAACATCCAAGCAACCTCCACCCCCCCCCCCACACAAGCCATGAAACACATACTTCACAAAACCAGTGTGCCATGCAATCACAGCCCTTAAGGCAAAATAACATACCCAACATACTAGTAATAGGTGATGCTATAGTCAGGCACACTGACGTCCCACTCACTAGGCTGAATAAGGAGAAGGTTACTGTTAGTTGCCTGTCGAGTGCCAGGATCCGCCACATAACACAAGCACTCAGGTCACTCCAGAACAAGTACAAATATGACTCTGTCATTGTCCATGTTGGTGTGAATGACCTGAACCATACCTCCCTGGACTACATGAAAAGAAACATGGAAGTACTCTCTGATCACGTAGCCCAGGCCGGTATGACCCTAACCCTGAGTAGCATCCTGCCCTCACCAAGAATGATACCACGGTATAAAGAAAAAAAATCTCGATTTCAACAATTGGCTAAGTTTCTGGTGTCATTCAAAGGGGATCCAGTGTCTGTCCGCCTGGGATGACATGCTCGACAAGCCATGCTGCTTCGCTAGAGACAGCTTGCACATGTCACCCTTAGACTTTCTAATACTGGCCAAGGCTCTTGCCACCCCCATAGTGCCTTTTTTAGGCAAGGCTCAAAAGACAATAGCACAAGTAACAAAAAACTGAGGGTAATGCTACTCAATGCCAGAAATCTAAATCTCAAAATGCATGCACTCGAGGCACTCTTCAGTATGGAGAAAATCGATATATGTGCAATAACAGAAACCTGGTTTAAGGCTCCAGAGAGCACCCCAGCACTACCCAGGCTACAACTCATACCATACATTTTGGCCACAGAACCCAAACCGAAATACAAAAGGTGGTGGTGTATCCATATTCATCAAGGATACCCACACCTCCAGGTTAGTGGCACAGCCTGATGCTTCAGAGATCATCCATGTGCAACTAACAATGGGCAGAACTGCAATTCAAATTGTAGCTTGCTACAGATCACCCACCATGTCCCAGGACCTCCATTCCACATTTCTGGAAACACTGGGAAACATTAAGGTCCTACCAAACACCCAAAGTGATTTCAATTACCCAAACATTAACTGGGAGAACTACTCAAGTACTAACACCCTTGCCCAACTTTTCCTAGAATTTATAAACTCAAACTCCCTGGTTCAACTAGTCAACACTCCCACCAGAGGTGACAACATATTGGACCTGGTCATCACCAACATGGGTGACCCGTGTTCCACACCAGAGGTCAACCCCTCACTGCTTAGATCCGACCATAAACAAATCACTTTGGATATCCATATCCCCCCCCCCCCACCCCCGGACAAGAAAACCACCATGAAAAACTTTTCAAAAGCAAACTTCATGTTACTTAAGACCAAGGTGGAAAGTTTCAAAGCCCCCATGCTGAAGGTTAACACTGTCCAAGCTGCTGAATCCTTTACTAATGCATTCTACGGGCAGCTACAAGAATGCATGGATTATGCCATCCCAAGCAAAACCAAGACTCACTCCTCCAAGAAAAGGAAACCAGTCTGGTGAACTCCTGTCATAAACAAGCTATGCAATAGAAGGAAGAAACTAGTACAGAAAAGAGTAAAATCCCAAGAAGGGAAGACATCCCTGATCAGTATCAGCAAGAAACTAGGCTCCCTCATAAAATCATCCAAGGCGAGCTTTGAAAGAAAAATTGCCAAGGACTCCAAAGATAACCACAAGGCATACAAGGCATTCTTTAGCTATGTCAAGAATCTAAGTGGCAATGCACAGATCTGCTAGGAGTTAGTGCAGAATGGCACAAAATACACTGAACCGACCGATATCGCCAACATCCTGGCAGGCAGGTTCAACACAAACTTCACCCCCTCTCACCCCCAAAAGGGCTCATAACCATACTAGAAGAATGTAGAGTCCATGAAATCACAGACACTCAGGTTAAAACAGCCATCTCCAAAGCCAAAAACACAGCATTAATGGGACTGGACAGTGTCCCAGGCTGCATCCTACATGAGCTCAAAGACAAACTAACCCCTCACCTAAACACACTGTTCAAACTCAGCCTCTCAACAGGCTACATACCCATAGAGTGCCGCACAGCAACAGTTATTCTGCTCCACAAAGGTGGAGTCACTACAGACCCTGGGAACCATTGCCCTATAAGCCTAACTAGCTTGGTCTGCAAGGCTATGGAGTGCATCATCATGGAACTCATTAACAAAGACATTGGGAACCTCCAAACACTGGACCCTGCCCAGTTTGGCTTTGTTAAGGGCAGATCATGCCTCCTAAACCTGGTGGACTTCTTTGAGACAGTTACTAGGGCTATAGATGAGGAAAAGGTGGTACACACAGCCTACCTAGACCTCGCTAAGGCCTTCGACACCATTCCCTATTATGGTATTATAGACAAGCTCACCAGCCTGAACATAAACCCCTATGTCACAAGATGGGTTGCCAATTGGCTCATGGACAGAACCCACATGGTGAGAGTTGTGGGAGCTAGGTCTGACTCTAAACCAGTTACAAGTGGCATTCCCCAGGGCTCAGTCCTAGGACCCCTCCTGTTTGGCATATACTTCTCAGAGGTACAGGCAAGCACAGGAGGACTATGTCTGACCAAGTTCACAGATGACTGCAAACTAGGGGCTATAATTGACTCTCTGGCTGACACAGACATCCTCCAAAAGGGTCTCACTGAGTCGGATACCTGGTGTCAAATTCATGGCCTCAAGACACCTGCAACAGCTGGAAAGACCACAGAAGTACCTCACCAAGAGGATCACTGGCCTCAAACAGATGCCCTATGCAGCTCGACTGAAGAAACTCCAGATATGCTCGGTTGCATACTGCCTACTCAGAGGTGATCTCTGCCTGACATACAAGGCCATGTCCAACCCAGAATTGATGGACATGCTCCACCTAAAGAAAACCATATCCACTCGAGCCACACGCTCTAGGGATCTAAACCTCACCACAACAATAAGTAGGACATGCTGGAGGGATAGATTCCTGTCCCAGAGACTCCCCATGCTCTGGAACAAGATCCCAATCTACATTAGGCAGAGCTCCACGCTAACACTCTTCAAAAGAAACCTTGATGAGTGGATGGGAAACAGAAAGTTTACCTCAGGGATCACTTCAGTGGCTCTGCTGGACAGAGGCAAAGGGAACTAATCTAAGGGGGCGGCAAATGCCAACACATTCTGGCCGGGCTTATAAATGCCTTCGGGCAGATAGCCTAGTACCCACCTATGAACCTATATATAAATCCAGTTTGATCATTATTTATTGTTTTGGATAGTGATATTTTCATTCTGTTGGTAAATCTTGTCATAAATATCTTATAGTCAGTATTTAATAATGATATAGGTCTATATGAGGTACAGCGGTTTGAGGATTTGTTTTCCTTTAAGATTGGTGTGATTATGGAATATCTCCAAGAAGGTGGTATTAAAGCTTGTGAGTGAATTTCTAATAGAATTTTATGTACGAGGGATAGTATCTTTGAAGGAAAAAGTTTATATATTTCCATAATTATACCATCTATACCTGGAGCTTTATTATTTTTACCCTCTTTTATTGTATCTGTAATTTCTTTGTAGGATATGGATGCTTGCAGATCTAGTTTTAATTTTTCTGGTATTTTTTTACATTAGAACATTTTTCATCTAGATTTAATTGATCGATATGTTCCATATAGTGATTTCTGTAGGCATCAAGAATGTCTCCTATATCTGAGGCATTTTCCCCTTTCTATTCATGGAAGATACTTTTAATGGTATTATCTTTTAATTGTATTTTTATTCTTGTGGATAAATTATGTAGATATTTGGGAGAAGTGGCCAAGGTATTCATTTTTAGTTTTTCTAAAGCAAAACTAGTTTTATGTGTTAGAATTTCGTTGTATTTATTGTTTAATACTTCTACTTTCTTTTTCATTTCCAAATGATTTAGATTTTTTTTCAGCTTTTACTGACAAAAGTTTCGATTATAGATCTAATAATTCAGAATCCCATTCTCTGATGTTTTTATACCAAGTTAGGGTTTTACCATATATGTAAGCTTTTAATGAGTCCCATATCATTACTTTATTCATCTCTGTGGTGTAATTAATATCTAAGAAGAACTGTAATTCAGATAATATCCAGAGTTTGAACTCTTTAATATTAGTTATATATGCTGGAATTCTGGAGTTAAAGATTAATGGATTGTACCCAATTTTAAGTTTTAGTATAAATGAATTGTGGTCTGAAAAGGGGCAGGGAGTGATTGAGAAATTAATGATCTTAGAGTGTAAGTCATGGGCAGCAAATATTTTATCTATTCTAGTTTGGTTACCAAATCTCTGATCTTGATGGAAAAACAACAAAGATTTATCTTCTTTAAATTAGAAAGTATCTACAAGATGAAATTAATCTACCCACTTGTTTAAAGCTTTTGATACAGCAGATGTACACAGCAGTCTTTTATTTGTAGTTTCAGAAATATCAAATATACAATTAAAATCTCCTCCTAATATTAAGTTGCCTTTATAATTATTGGAAATGAAATCCAAGTGTTTTTAACAGTTCCTGATCCAATACCTGAGAACCAGTATAGATTGGCTAGGGTCCATATTCTGTTATTATATTTAACTATTACTAATGCCATAAAGCCTTCTTTATCTTCATGCTTATAAATGATTTCTGGGTTAATCACATTTGTTTCCATAAAATTGTTATCCATTTTGTCATTGTCTTATCAGTGGATTGCGCCAATATCATATATTTCTCAGAATTCCATTTGTAATTGTCATTTGTTTTGAAGTGAGTTTCTTGAAGGAAGACAATTTGTGCTTTGTTCAGTATTGAATAGTTCAGTAGATTTGATCTCTTGCTAGGATTATTTAAACCATTGGTATTTAAAGATAATAAAGTTAAATCCATTTTAGGTTATTTAGACTATGCATTTTTTTTTGTTTTATTGTGACTATTAAACATTTTCCTCTGATAACTATAAAGTATATGTTTGAGCTTTTAAAGGAAATTATCAGTTTTATACTTTGAGTGTTTACCAATAAAGTAATGTTTTGGTGAGGCATACTAAAAATGTTTTTGTGAAATAAATTTAAATTAATAAATGTTAGCAAAACTAAGATCCGCACTAGCCATGGAATGAAAATCATTCCTAATCTGATGGATAAACCTAAGTCCATCATATTATCACTCATACCTTGACAATCCAGAACATCTGAGCTCCATAAATTGAATTATCATATGGAGAATATTTGTAATAGGAATAAACAATATTTATATTATCTTGAACAGATGTAGTACTATTGTAGATTAGACAGAATTCTAATACAATATAAATGTATACTTATTGTGTAAGCAATTAATATTTACATGAAAGATAGATGACAAGCAATTCAATCACAGTAAAGTAGGATGTATCATATATAAAACCTCAGTAAAAGATTATATCACACAGTTATTTAACATATTCACCCTTAGTGATGAAGTATTCCAAAACGTGTTACTTAATATAAATAGATGGTAATAATATTTATACCTAATGTTTATAATACAATGTAATTTACTGGATATATCAGAAGTTATATTTCATTATTTGCCAGCATTTAAGTAATCACTTTGTTTGTTGCTAACTTACTTAAAGCATCACTTTTGTTTTATGTAAACATTGACGAAAGCTATTGCATTTTAATTATCAGTGCATCCCTCTTCCCATTTCCTACACAGAAGGATTTTCATATCTGTCATTACTTATTATAAAATGAGTGAAATTATAGGTTAAAAATGACAAATTCACTTATTGTGATTAATGATTACAAGTTCCCTTTCCATATTCATAAATTGCCATTTTATGCATACACTGAAAGTTTTTACATTTGAATGGCAACATTCTATTTTGTATAATCAGCAAAGGTTAAACTGAGTGATTATTGTCAATTTAATACTATTTGTTCAGAATATGATTGTTACATTCTGTGACATTTCAAGTTCAGGCTTCTATTGTTTCTCTTGAACAACCTTGTCAGTTTGATGTCATGTATAAAACATTAGCTAGCTTGGTAACAGCTTAAGTATTATGTATGGTAAAGATGTGTTACAAAACCACAATTCAAGTTAAAGCAATTATGACTTGTTATGCGCATTTACTTATATGAGAAAATCATCATGCTTCCCCTTGATGTTCAATGTAGTGTATGTCATTTATGACAAGTTAAGACAGTAGTGGTATTATACACAAGCTCATGTTATTAAATCCTGTCTTTAATATCTAAATTCAGCAGACTGCTTTATTTTATATGATGATTATATATTTTATGTCTAGATTTACTAAAATCATATATTACATAATTATTGTGGTTTTTTTTTTTTGGCTGTTTCTTAGTTATTTGAGAGACCACAAGCTGTAATGTTTAGTCTTATTATTAGCTGCTTCCAAACATGTTTTACAGTCCGTAGACTTTAAATTATGAGACCTTTTTAGTTTTTTATTTGTTATAAGTATATTTCCACCTTACATACACACATATCAGTACTTCAAGCACAGGCAACAATGCCCATTCAGTTTTGTCGGAATACCATTCACGAATTCATGTGGTGTGTTTCCAGGCTGTTCTTAAAATATACAAACCAATATTTGTCCTGTTCCATTTTACCAGCCTGTTCTATGTAGTGGCCACTCTGCCAGTGAACCATTCATTACACCTTACATTCCCACAGATATTTCCATGAAGGAAATCTGATGACTCTGTAGCACTTCCTGGCAACCCCAAGCACCCCTAGAATCAGCTATCCCCATATGCCCAACATGTGTGAGCAAGCTCACCTCTTTTACAATATCTCAGACTTCCACTCCTATGTAAGTCCTTAATGTGTTTGGACCAAAATACATTTTAAATATAAAATTGTGCTTATTTTTTTTTTTATCAAGAATCAACTTAATGAGCTAATCAAAGTTTTGGTAGACCATCAATATGTGTACATGCGGTTTAAAACAGTCCTTTTATTATTTATATATCTATCTGTCTATCTATTTATATATATATATATATATATATATATATATATATATATATATATATATTAAACCAAAAACACCATTGCCAAGAATTATCTCGGAGGATGCTCAGAGCCGTTAAGCATTATCATCACTTTGTCTCCATTACCATAGCAACCTGTGATTATCTGTTTCTGTTAGTGTGTCTGTGTACTGCATACCAGAGGCTAGCAATGCACCTGAAGCAAGCTTCACTCCACTGCAACTTCAAGCCTAAATTCCCCCCTTTCAGTGAGGCAGCAGCCAGGAAAAGAACAGGGAGAAAACAGATAAAAAAAACCTCCCAACAAGCTGCCACAACAAGAGACAACACATTCCTTCAGCCCTCGCACCTCTCACTCTGCCAAAATATCCCAAATCACAGCTCTACCCAAAACACCAAATGTCTCTTCCTAATTCACAAACATCAGTAAACCTAGATCACAAGCTGCAACCCACAGCTTCGCGGAGATGAAAACGACAACATATAACAGCTGCCAGACACAGCTGCATCCACATACACCATGTCAGGCTTAATCAAACAGCACTAAAAGCTATGCTACCTGCCATAATTTATATTAATTATGTTTAGACAGAATAATAATGACATTTGTACAAGCTGCCAGACATGGCTGCATCCACGCACACCATATCATGATTGATCAAACAGCACACAAAGCTATGATGCCTGACATAATTGATATTAACTATATTTAGACAGAATAATAATGACATTTGTACTAGCTGCCAGACACAGCTGCATCCATGCAAACCATATCAGGATTGATCAAACAGCACTTGTAGCTGTGATACCTGCCATAACTGATATTAACTATATTTAGACAGAATAATGAGGACTAAGAGCTTGCTACTATTATTTAACCAGGATATACAGGACATTTCTAAATCATATTTTATCTGAAGAAGGCAGTAGTCTCAATGATAGCATTTTTTTTCAAAACACTACTGTTACTGCTATTATATGTGATGTTAATTTGTTACATTTGAGTCTGAACTCTGATGAATGGTACCTTGTTGAATTAGTTAATTAATTACTTTAATTATTATAAGTAAAATCAATGAAAAATGAACAAGATAAGTATTCACTGAGTTCAAGTAGGGGAATAGAAACTTCTATGTTTGCATTATATGTTGCTTTGTTTGGCTTATATATAATGTAAATAATCTTGACCTACCTTTGTTTGTGAATAATTACTGGACTCTTTGAACATTCTGGATAAATCATTACTGTTTCTCAGTTGTTTAAGAAACCCTCTTTTTTTAATAAAAACTGATGACAAGTGATGTACCATATGATACTTTGAGAGATGTAGTTGTCAGAATTATTTTTTTGGGACAGCTATCTTGGAATCAGTTTTTTGTTTCTTCTTTCTAGCATCAGTCCAATGATTTGTTTCTTTTATTCTTTTAAGAGTAGGGACCATCCATTTCATTTCTTCTGGGACAGGCACTATGTTGTTTTTGATGAATATCGTAGCTTCTAAGTCATTAAAGGTTCTCATCTCATTGGCAAAAAGTATTTTTATCTTGGCTGGAAAGGCCAGCTGTGCTTTAATGCTGTTTTGTTTCATTTGTTCTAGTATTCTGGAAGAATAATCTTTGTCAAACCTTATCAGGCTTTGATTGTATTTTAAGGGTGATTTTCTCCAAGCAGATTTTAATATTAGTTTCTTGTCTGGAAAAGAAAGAAATGTTATAACAATGGATCTAGGTGGAGTATTTGTTGAGTTAGAAGCAGGATTCCTCAGTGCTCTATGCACTCTTTCATTTCCAAATGAAAGTCCCTCTTTCAAGTCTAAAAATTCAGGAATCCAGGTTAAGAATGAAATAATGTCTTCACTGTCAGTGTTTTTAGGCAGATCAAAGATCCTTACGTTGTTTCTCCTTTCTCTGTTTTTTATAAGTCATCTATTTTGTTCTGCAGCCATGTATTCTGTTTGAGTACCAGTCTGTTTTTGAGAATTTAATTTGAGATTTTCTAAGTAATTTTAAAAGCCATCCATCTTCAAAGATAGTTCCTGTAAGGTAGATGTCATTAATTGCAGTTCTTTTTTCAAAGCAGCATCTGGGTGAGAATTCCTTGAGTTCATATTCAGTAACTCAATATATCTCCAAGTTACTTGACAGGAAAATGTTTGCATATCTCCACCAAAATTGATATTTATGTAGTTTAATAGTTTATCTATATGTTTCTGATGTTTTTAAGTTGAGAATTATAAAATGTTCCTATATTATACTAGTTTATGGAGCTCTCAAAATTCACTGCTCTCAGTTGGCCATCTAGGCTCCGCCCCCAGAAACTTAATTTTGAAGTCATGGAAGTGAGAATTTTTTTCTTCCCTGCATCTTGATGAGATTAGAACTCACAGAGCTTCACATCCAATTCCCCAGAAGCTCAACCACTTTATCAGTTGAGGATGGCCATCAAAGCAATCTTGTTTGCCACTAGAAGTGCAGCAGTATTTTCCTTACAGAGACAAGATTTTGTTAGAAGATGGTATCATCATGAAAGGTCCAAAAGTGATTGTTCCAAAATCCTTGCAACAACAGTATATTAAAATCTTGCATTGTGGCTACCCAGGAACTGATTCTACCAAAAGAAGGGTGAGAGAACTAGTATCTTGGCCTTCTATGTCTAAAGATATTGAGAAAGAGCTTTCAGCTTGTTTTGTTTGTAATAGCATTAAACCACATCAGCAAAAGGAATCACTTCAGCTAATGCAGATTCCTGAACTAACTTGGTCAACAGTAGCTTCAGATATTTTCAAATAGAATGGTCGACATTACTTGGTGTTAGTAGACTCTTATTCAAACTGGTTTGAGAGTGACCTACTTCCTTATCTGATATCCAATACTGTCATTACAAAGTTGAAGAGACATTTTATTGTCCATGGTAGCCCGAACAAAATAATTTCTGACAATGTTGCACAGTTTACAAGTCAGCAGTTTAAAAGATTTAAATCCAAAACACTGGAGCAACAAAAGAAGACACCAACCAGATGTAGCGTAAAATGTATTCTTTACTCAACGCTTTCATCTCAAGGACTTCTTCAGAAATAAAAATACATACATTTGCCACACTTTTTATACAAAAACCATGTCCCTCCCAAAAACACAATTGAATACCAAATCAAGTAATTAATCATTTAAGCAACAAATCAGCATTTAAATACATATTAGTAACTTGATATTAACATACAGAAATATAAAAATACAACAGTTAAAGCAAGGCAAATATACCTACTATCCACTATCTGTTAATAAATATTTAATATTAATGAATTCATTTAAACCTGGGGGTTTATCAGCCCCCTGTCTAAGCTGCCATAATGACTCTTTCCTTTCCACTCTGTTTTTTAAGTTGCCTCCCCTTAGATCAACCACAATATGTTCCAAAACTGTAAAGCAAAACTTTTTATATGAACTAAATTGAATGGAATGTCTGAACAATGCATTTTTATCATCCTTGGTCCTAATAACATAATAATGCTCTTTAATGCATTTGTTCAGATTCCTAGTAGTCATCCCTACATAGAATGCAGTGCAACCTGAACATAATGCAATGTACACTAAATTAGTGAATTACAATTTAATCTCCCAGGCACGCTGATAGTGCAATTTAAATGAAGTAAATTAATATAAGGTCCTTCATAAATATATCTACAGATGTCACAATGAAGACATTTATACATGCCCATGGGTTTATTAGTAACTGGCATGGTTACTAAAGTCTCATTTTTTTCAAGCATACTCTTAATAGTATTAGATTCATTGTATACAAAAATGGGTTTATCACCTAAAATGTTACAAAGTTCATTATTACCAGAAATAATTTTCCAGTTATTAAAGACTACTGATTTAATTTTATTACTGTCTATAGTCATATTAATAACACATTTAGGTGTAGTTAAAAATGAAGTGGGGGTAGAATGACCAGTAATATTCTCAAACAGAGCCCCTTCTTAATAATAGGGGGAAACTCTGATTCTCTTCTCTCAAGGATGTTAATATTCATTTCTTGAAGTAAAGACAGTGGGTACCCCCTACACAAAAATAAATCACTAATAAATTTAACTTTGTTAAGAAATAAGTTGTCATCTGTAGTAATACGTGATGCCCTAATAAACTGACCCTTGGGCATGTTTCTCTTCATATACATGGGGTGATTACTGCTGAAGTGTAAATAATTATTAACATAAGTAGCCTTTCTAAAGATATAACTAGAAAAACATCTATTTAAGGTATTCCACTCCAGACTCACATCCAAATAATTTACATTATTGCTGTTGCCACTTAAAGTAAATTTCAAAAAGTCACAGCTTGCATTCATTTGTGTTAAAAACAAGGAATATTGTCAGAAGGACCTTTAATAATAAAAAAAAAATTGTCAGTGTACCTGCAGTAAAATAAAATATCTGAGGCAAGACTGATGGTTGGTAAGAGTTGTTTCTCCCACCATACTATCACCAACCCAGCAAAGGCTGGAGCTACACTGGGCCCCATTGCTACACCACAGAGCTGTTTATAACTTTTCTTGTTGAAAATAAAGAAGTTATTATCTAATAATAATTCCAACAAGGAACAGCATGTTTTTACTGAATATTCAGACCAAATAGTGTATTTGGAGAGAAACTGAAATACAAACTCTGTTCCTTCAGCTTGTGGAATACACGTATATAAAGAGACAACATCTACAGTCATTATAAAAAAACTCAGACTCATCAATATTAAAGTTCACCTGACTTTGACTAAATAGCCTAATCATATCCAAGAATGATCAAGAATCTTTAATAAATGAAGGTAAACTTTGGACCACTGGATTAAGTAATGAGTCTAAATATAATGATAGACCCAATAGATCTAAGGGGAGGCAACTTAAAGAACAGAGTGGAAAGGAAAGGGTCATTATGGCAGCTTAGACTGGGGGCTGATAATCCCCCAGGTTTAAATGAATTCATTAATATTAAGTGCTTTTTAACTGGTAGTAGATAGTAGGTATATTTGCCTTGTTTTAACAGTTGTATTTTTATATTTCTGTATGTTAATATCAAGTTACAAATGTGTATTTAAATGCTGATTTGTTGCTTAATTGATTAATTAATCGATTTGGTATTCAATTGTGTTTTTGGGAGGGACATAGTTTTTGTATAAAAAGTGTGGCAGATGTATGTATTTTTATTTCTGAAGAAGTCCTTGAGATGAAAGCGTTGAATAAAGAAGTTTTTTTTACGCTAAATATGGTTGGTGTCTTGCTCCATTGCTCCAGTGTTTTAGATTTATTTGGTTTTGTTACACTGGTGGTCATTTTACTTAGTAGTTTAAAAGATTTGCTGAAATGTGGGACTTTATTCATATTACGAGTAGTCTTGAATACCCACAATCTAACAGCCTGGCTAACCATGCAGTTCAAAGTGCAAAACAGCTGTTGGAAAAGTCTAAACATGACAATACTAATATATTTCTAAATCTGCTTAATCTCAGAAACATACCTCGCAACAGTCTTCTTGATTTACCTACCCAGAGATTAATGTTGAGACAAAGCAGAACCACACTGCCTATCAGTAAGAATCTGTTGGCTCCAAGTGCTAAAAACAACAAAGCAGTAAAAGCTCAACTCCTAAAGAAGCATTTGCCCCAAATGTCTTATTGTGATAAAACCAGCAAATCTCTGAATCCATTAAAAGATGCAGAGATAGTGAGGATGCAGAAAGCAAAAGTATTTGACAGAATTGGACTTGTGAAACATTTGTGTGAAGAAACAAAATTGTACATCATTGAGTCGTAAGGCATTTAATCCAGGCGGAATTGGAAATATTTATTATGGGTGTCTTAGCCAGTGTTACAACATATTGCTTGTAACAAAGACCCTAATTCTCAGAGTGATTTATCCAATGTTCCTGTTCCAGAGAACATATCATTGTCTGTTCTTGTTCCTGAAAGTATCCCCAAAAGTCCTCAAGAAGCACATTCCCCAGTGTCTGTCCCTCTTGCTAAACCCAGTTTTAGTTACAACATTATGAGGTCAGGTCGTATCTCAATACCTACACTCAAATATACAGCAACCTGGGCAGGATTGTTATTTATATATTTGTATACTTTGCATACTCATATGATTGTCATTGTTTATTTGCATGAGCAAATACTCAATGAGGGGGGATGTAGATCAGAGTGTGTATGTTCCTTTAAGAGCCATTCCAGTCAGTGAGCATGTGCATATAAATACTGAGCACGTGCAAACAAGAGTGCCATTTTGTAGTTAGCAGCCGAGGTGTAAGCATGCATGTGTGTACTATTCAGTCTGTTAGTTTAAGTGTAATGTTACCATTCTCCATCCTGATATGCTTGTGCATAATAAACTACTTAAATGAACACCCATCCTCATCATCTTATTGAATATACACAAGACAAGCAACAACAGTGACTCATTTTTATAGCTTATAGCTTGAGAATTAAGTAGAAATGTGGCTCTGTAATTTATGGATAGCCAGCTCCACTTTTGTAGAATTTAGCAGTGACAAAGTTGGGCTTCTGCAAGAAGACCAGATCTACAGATAATGTTTACAGCAGTTTGTATTTTGCCTGGGTTTGATCTGGAATGTTAGGTTACAAGAGGGACCCCATATTCAATTTTAAGGATATCACATTTTAGTTAAGGCATTATGAGATATAGGAGAGAGTAGGTATGATTTTCTATAGCATAGTTTTAGTCAGTAGAGTGTTTTGCTAATAATATTGTCAGAATGCCTGGCCAATGAGATATTAGGATCCAAGGTGATACCCTGGAACGTCTGTTCTCTTACTCTGATTGGTCTGAGCTCCCATTTGTATCAATAAAACTAGATTTGGAGATTTAAGGAGTTTTTCTGTGGTGGCAAATATGATGTTAGACTTCAGGAGATTTATTAGAAGCATATTTTTATTTGTACAGTTTCATAAGTCAGTAAAGATAGATTGTAGCTTCTGTTGAAGGGTCATTGTGTTCTCACATGATATCTGCATAAAGATCCAAGTTGAGATGGGGCAGTAAGGGGATATATTATTGATGAAAAGAGAAAATAACTACAATTCAATGATGGATCCTTGTGACTTCATTTGAAAGGCAGGTTCCTAAGTTTACTTGAAATGTTCTGTTTTAGAGGTAGTTTTGAAATCCTTGTATTTGGGCCAAAACTGAATATGTTAAGTTTATAGAGGAACAGTTTATGATTTACAATTTTGAATGTTCTCGTCATATCAAAGAACAGACCCTCTGTCAGTTTTTAATCAATCATATTGTTATAAGTGATGCCAGTGTCTGAATAAAATGGTGTCATGGAACTGAATACATTTCTGAAACAGTGCTGCTTATCACAATGAATTACATATTTATTTACGTGTTTGCAGAGATGTTTGTATATAAGTTTTATTTTCAAAGATTTTTGTTATAGGCACAGGTTTGATAGGTCTGTAATGTTTATATTCATTTGGGTACATTATTTATTTTGGAGGTGAAGAGAATGATATCTGAGTACTTAAAGGCTGTGGGAAAAAAAGAAATGGCTAAGACAAAATTAAATTTATGACTGAGAGCTGTTGCGATTAATAGAGCTGACATTTACAAAAATGTGGGGCGTCATTTTGAGAGCACAGAGTTGGCTTTTTCATTTCTGTTGAGAACAGCTGTTTTGGCTTTTTTAATAGTGAGTTACCTTAAGTAAAATGTTGGGCTGTAAGCTGCTAAGGTGTATACCTGAAAGGATTGCATTTGTTTGTCTTGTGTTGTATTTTCAATTGGTGGGGGAGGTCTGAACATTGACATAGTGTTTAGTTAACTCATTAATAGTGCCTATTGTGGAGTTCTTAAAGTCCTGTTGCATTGTTGGCTAACTGTGTAGAGTCAGTGATTATGCTTGTTAAAGAATTTAGCTGGAGGCTAGTATGGTCTTGGAGGCTGAAATTATCCAAATATAAAGTGGAGTAATTAAGACAGTACATCTAATTTTGACACAACATTTCATGATCTGATTGTGATGAAGAATTATGCTCAGTTCATAAGTTTTTCCCATCTAGACACAATAACATAGCAGATCAGATGTTTGTAAATGTGGAAGTAATACAAAATAATATCAGATCATATTTTACGGACTAGTTATGCCTTCATCTGTAACATTTTGAGATTATAGTGAATTTTAAGAGTATATTAAATTCTCTGTAGTGTTGCCTTAACCACACAGTAAAATGTATTGCTTGCATTAGATTCACAGTCTCTTCACTACTCCTTTGAAGGAGTGTGTTACATACAAATATAACAATAATAGTCAGATAATAACTAACTTGTAAAAAATAATAAATAATAATAAAAAATTGACTCAGGTGAGGCTCCAAAATCCAGTTTAAAACCACATTTAATAGAAGGCAGAATCAAAGGTATAAACACAAGCACTTTCACAATACTGCTTCATCAGGTTTTAAAGCCCATTACCCAACCACAAATTTAAATACTATCTCATTAACATCACATGACTTCATATCATTTCCCATGTCCATTTGATTCTACCTTCCATTAAACTTGGTTTTAAACTGGAATTTGGAGCCTCACCTGAGTCCATTTTCTATCATTTTTACCACTTGGATTGTGTATTTATTCAGACAAAGGTGCCTGGTTTTTGGTGGTATTTTCTGTGCTTAGTTTCTTTTTTAAATAGTAACTAATCCCTTACTGATAAATCTATAGGCAAATTTATCTTAAAAAAAATATATATTTTTAAAATGCGTAAGCATTTCTTAAATACAGTTAATAAACGGAAGCTGACCAAATCACATAATAAACAAGCCACATTAGCCCTTAATGAACTCAAACAAGATTTCAAACTATATGACCCTGTTAAACATGGGAACAGTGAAGATAAAACAGGGAAATTCACATTCTATTCGCAATGCCACAAAATGTGGTCAAGGATAGACTTCTTCTTAATCTCTGACATATTCATTTACATGGACCCAACAATAACTTTACATACCAGGTTCTTTTCAGATAACTCCAAATTCACGCTGAACATTAACTGGGACAAAAAGATATATTTAGAGAATAGGGGTCATAATTGGTCATTAAACCCTAATTTAATTTCCAAAGTGGATGTAATAAACAGAAGCAATACTAAAAATAGCTCTTACAAATATCACTAACTCCCAAGTACCAACTGACATAGAATGGGCTGCAACCAAAGCACAAAGTAGAGGACTGTTTATCAAAAAAACAGCATACTATAAAAAATATAACTGAAAGAGGAGCATACACTAAAAGGGAAAATAGAGCATCTTGAAAAAGAACTAATAAATAACCCCAAGAACCAAACAGAAGCCGAACTTTTAAAACTGCAAAGGGATCTATAAAGGGTGTTTTGTTTATTATAAAATACTAACAGAGACTTGTCAGTTAACCAGGTGACAAGAAGTTATTCTTTAAATATGTGTGGGAGATCAAAATGGCCACTGTTCTGTGAGCATTGCTATCACCTAGCTCTCTGATATACCCTGGATTAAAACAAACCCAGAAGGCAACGCAGAATTAATAATACAGAAATAACTGTAGATATCTACTGCTAATATCATCCAGCAAACAAAAGAGAAAGAAAAAGTGACAGATTCAGCTCAGAAACATCAGGATTTCTGAATAACAGCTTAAACCATGTGCTACTAAGGCCCTGCATCTGACTGCAAGATTGGTAAAACACTATACAGCAAGATGTCAAAAGAGGAAAATAATATGGAAACAACAACAACTAAGACCAAATTCTCAGTACTAGCTTCACATGAGAAAGACACAACTTCAAAAAGACAAAAGACAACTAAAAAACTGACAACTCTAAAACTACAAATAAATCTAAGACAGACTAGCCAGCTAATCTGGAAGACATAAAAACTGCCTTACTACCTATCCAGCAAGCAATAAAGGACTTATCATTACAATTTCAAACCTTTGGTGACTCATTCAGCCAAATAATGTCCAGAATGAAAACATCTGAGTCCAAAATAATACAAAACAAAATAAAAATAGATTCTATCTCTCAAAGAACTGATGCCCACGACAAATAAATACAAAACTTACAAGCAAAAATAACAGACCTAGAAGCAAAATCATCAGAGGAATACCTGAAACTGTAACTTATGACACTCTAATACCAACAATCAAGCAAATAATAAATTCCCTGCTAGAAGAATGCAAATAACAATAGAGAGAGCTCACAGAGCCCTGAGGGAAATGCAAACACCACTGAAACCAAGACCTGTCTATATTATAATATTAAACTATCAAGATGTAAATAAAATCATACTGGCAGCAAAGAAAAAAGGCACACTCACCTGGAATAATAATAAAATCTCCTTTGCTCAAGACCTCCCAATACAAATAAGACAACTACTATCTCAAATTCCAGATGAAATATCCAAATCAGTTACTCTTCTACATCATAGAGGTTAAATACATGGCTGTTAACCCGAAAGAGGCAAAAGAGACATTCCTGGCTATTTTCAAGCAAATTCCACCTTCAGAAACAAAATAAATCAACAAAAAATGATAAACGACCCTTGAGTGAGGAAATGACCTCATTCAAGAGCACTCTAGCTGGGATCTAACTCTGAAAGCTTCCCCTTGCTGTCTAGGCCCTTAAATCCATGATGTGAGCCATGAGGAACACATGAAAAGGAAGTACAGCCTGGGTAGGAACCAAAAATCAACTGCTGTTTCTGATGTGCAAATATAGGAAGGAACCACTTCCTGGGACTTTGGTCTGCAAAATTGGTCCCCCTATGATTTTGAGGGCTCCATTAAGAAGAACAGTCAGACAAAATGGATCTCAGCAAACTCCAAAAGATTTTACTGCCTGAAAAACGAAACGTGATCTGCACCAGCTAAAAGAAGAAAGCTGCACCATACATGTCAACCAACCTGCACGCAAAACCTTGAAGAAATAAGGTACTGTTGAACTGAACCATTCACTAAAACAGTACACCCAGTACTGTGAAGGTGAATGAAAATCCAGCCTTAAATAATAGGCAAGAAATAAACTGTCAGAAACAGGCTAGCTAATAGATTCATTTTGGGTAAAAAAAATGTTAAGTGTTTTATGTAAATACTTGAAATGTGTTAAAAGATCCTGGAGAGAAGTCATCTCAGGAAAATTGTAAAATAACCTAACAGTCTTGGGATAATGTAAATATAGCCTTAATATGCTAACTATAGCAGAAGGACTGTTTGGCTAAGCTATTTTTTTCCACTATGTATATACTTCCTACCCCTGATAAATAGGTGCCAAGTATATATTTTATAACCCACACAGACCGATGTGGAAAAACATTACAGGCACCAAAGAAGGTCAAAATCTGAATAAATAAAGGGGAGGAAAAATGAAAGAAAAATGTAAAAATGACAAGATTGATTGTTTAACAATATTACTATGGTACATATATTGCTATAATTTACTGAGGAATGTCTATTAATATGCTGTTTTAAAAAATGCTATTTGAAAGAATTAGTCACAAGACAAGAACAATACATGCTGTACTTTAAATGCAATACCATAATTGTATAACTAGTATGTTGGAAGAGGCTAGGGACATTAAGTAGCAGTGTTTGTTGAGGGGACTAGTTTATTCAGCTTCGTCTGCATTGTATATAGCAACACAGGGGGGGGATACTATGGGTTAAATCTATAACTAAAGAGAAAACACATTCCAAGACTAGACGTAAAGGTAAACCATATAACGAACCTTCATTCCCCCCCCCCCCCGATTATTCCTGGTCCAGGGATATAGTGGTTAGGCACAGAGTAGGGATGGGGATAAATAGATGCTTTCCTAAACCATCACACAGTAACACATACAAAGATAACAAAACAAAACTAATATACAAGACATATCTAAGGAACGCACCTATAAAATACATGTGGGAAATAGAATCATGGAAAATTTAAGGACTTCAAAACAAGAAGAAAAGAAAACTATTCTTACACCTTACATTAAAAACCACAGCCAACCTCATACTAATACAAGAAACACACTTGACTGCAAAGCAATGGGCAGAAATTAGCAGAAAGAAATAGATAAGTCAAATCATGGCTTTAGAGGGGAAAACAAACAGTGCTGGGGTGGCCATAATAATTAAAAACCAATTTAAGGAAAAAATACTTAAAACCAAAGCTGACAAGGAGGGAAGATGGTGTTACGTAACATTTACTAGTCCTACAATACCAAAACTTATAATGGTACTTAATGTTTACGCACCCTGTAATAACCAACAACACTTTTTTATGTCATTATACCCAACCTTAAACTAATTTAAAGATCACTACCTAGTGATTGGAGGTGACTGGAACAAATATCAATACCCAGAAAAGGATCAATCTAATCTGACCAAATCACATAATAAACAAGCCACATTAGCCCTTAATGAACTCAAACAAGATTTCAAACTATATGACCCTGTTAAATATGGGAACAGTGAAGATAAAACAGGGAAATGCACATTCTATTCGCAATGCCACAAAATGTGGTCAAGGATAGACTTCTTCTTAATCTCTGACATATTCATTTGCATGGACCCAACAATAACTATACATACCAGGTTCTTTTCAGATAACTCCAAAATCACGCTGAACATTAACTGGGACAAAAAGATATATTTAGAGAATAGGGGTCATAATTGGTCATTAAACCCTAATTTAATTTCCAAAATGGATGTAATAAACAGAAGCAATACTAAAAATAGCTCTTACAAATATCACTAACTCCCAAGTATCAACTGACATAGAATGGGCTGCAACCAAAGCACAAATTAGAGGATTGTTTATCAAAAAAACAGCATACTATAAAAAAATATAACTGAAAGAGGAGCATACACTAAAAGGGAAAATAGAGCATCTTGAAAAAGAACAAATAAATAACTCCAAGAACCAAACAGAAGCCGAACTTTTAAAACTGCAAAGGGATCTATATTTGTTAGAAACCAGGAACCTATCTTTTTATGAAGCCAGAATGTTAGCCACTTATGCAGAAGAAGCTCAAATACCATCTAGAGCTCTGGCCAGAATTATCTCCAAACACAAAAATGCCTCCAATATATCAGAAATAAACTACAGAAACAAAAACTACACAAAAAATGAAGACATTATTAAAATGTTTGAACAAATGTACTCTCAAATATATGGAGCACAAATACTACAAACTTCAAAGGAAGCTATAACTCTTTTCCTTAAAAAACTGAAATTCCCTAAACTAAATTTAGACCAACAAAAAACTAACTGAACCGATGTCCATCAGTGAAATTATTACAACAATCAAACAGTTAAAAGTGCATAAGGCTCCAGGTCCAGATGGACTCACATCAGAATTTACCAAGGGATTTTCCCCCTTGATAGCCCTAACTGCTATACTATACACTGCATTACATAATAAACGATAAAATAAATAATATCCACTTTAATGCCTCTAAAACCATCTTTATATTAAAAGAACACACAGACCCCAAAAACCCCGACATCTACAGAACCATCTCCCTCTTAAATATAGATACTAAAATATTTACCTCTATACTTGCAAACAGAATGAAAAATCTGGTAGAGAAAATCATCTCCCCAGAGTAATCTGGTTTTACACCACATAGACAGACTAGTGACAAAACATTAACATTAGATGACCTAATATCCTACGCTAACCGATACAATATCAACATCTATGCAATGGTAGTAGATGGCCACAAGGCATTTGATAGGGTTAACCTAGAATTCTTACTCCAAACACTACCCTACTTTAATATACCCAATAATGATTCAGATCATCCAAAGACTCTATAACAACCCATACACATCTCTATATATAAATAAAACTTGGTCAAATAGGATTCTAATAGAAAATGGAACAAGACAAGGATGTCAATTATCACCCTTCCTGTTTAACCTATACCTAGAACCACTCTTTCTATACATTAAACAAAACACATTCCACAATCCCCCATCAACACACAACTTCAAAATATACCTCACTGTATTTGCGGATGATCTAAACATATACTGCACTACACCAAAGTCAGATATAAACAAAATATCTGTAATTAAACATTTCTCAACTATGTCTAACTACAAATTAAACCTCAATAAAACTAATATTTTCCCCCTAAAAATACCCAAACTCATTTCACTAATACCATTGTTAAACACAATAAAAATAAAAGAAGAAACTAAATACCTGGGAATCACCGTTTTCCAAAATAACAGACTTCTACCAATACAATGTAAACCTTAAATGACAAAACATAATGCAAGACTGTAAAAGATGGAACAACCTAAAACTACCATTCTTGGCCAAAGTATCAATAATCAAAATGAACATTTTACCTAGACTAATGTATATATTCATGACATCACAGACAATAATACATAACAAATTCTTCAAACAAATTCATACCTTCCTAGCAACATTTATATGAGAACCCCCCAAAAAAACCAGAATTTCCTATCCAAAATTAACACTCTCCAAAAAGGAGGACTAAATTTACCAGATTTTAAAATGTACTACTCGATCATTAACACTAACAGAATATTAAGAATAATTGAACACAACCCTTCAATGGAAAATTGGTCTGCTCTTTGGGTGACAATCCATTATAGATATATTAAAGCTCTAGGTTTCAATCCCAAAGCACTTCCATTCCTGAAGCAGAAAGAAATACAAACTTATAACATTATAGAGCCCTTAAAACATTCCATTAACTTAGCGCAAAAAAACCTTTCAATTCTTGAACCTTGGACAAGCCATGACAATACTGCAACCCCTTCATAAAAACCCAAATTTAAAAATAAACAATAAGATGCTGGACTTAGTCCATTTTCCGAGACTGAAAGATAAAACAATCCAAGATATTTATCCTTACCTTAACTGCTCAATACAAGAAATGAGGACCAACTTAAACCTCCCTAAATCACACATAATAATACTAAGACAAATCAAAGAAATGTGTTCCAGTTACCTCCAAAATGCTACTATGACCAATAGTGACATAGAAACGTAGCAGGTTTTGGAAAACTATTATCACAACAAGGAAAACTATTACTAATTCATATAAAATGATAAATGAAATCAAATACCAGAAAGACCTCCTCATCTCTAACTACTGGAGAAAAATTAAACCATCCATAGATGATCAGCAAATAAGCCAGGAAATCAATCTAACACTGAAGATTATACCCCTCAAAAAGTTAGCATACACTCAGCTCATGATCAATAATAATGCATATTTTACACCTGCAATCCTACACAAATTTAATACATCAAAATCACCTTTCTGCCCACACTGTAAGGATCAGATAACTGACTTAATCCATGTATTTTGGAGAGTAAATTTGTCTATAAACTCTGGAACTCTCTCAAGGTATAATTACAAAAAAATGGGTTATCAAACATCAACATTAACTTGGGAATTCACTCTATTACACATTCTCCCACCCAACATACCAAGAAAACAAGCAAATACACTTTTAACAATCTTCCTACTAATGAAACTGTATATAGCTTTTAAATGGCTAGATACCATAAATAGTTCTTGGGAGTGTTTTAAACAAGTAGCTATACAACACCTTTTAGCTCATAAAATAGTAATAGATAAAAGAAACACAAACATGAAATCCAGAGAAATTTGGGAACAAATCTTTAATATAATATTAGCATAATTCATCACACAACAACTTAGAAATACACTCTAATGGAACTGAAGAACACAAACAAGTTCAGATATTAAATAATAACCTGGATATAACAAATGTATATACTGTCTGTATAACTGTGGAATTAACAGTGAAAGCATCTACTAACATAGTGTAAATAGATTTGTTGTACGACCTATATCATGTGGTATTGACATCAATGTATACCATATATATATATATATATATATATATATATATATATAGTCATGTAAGATAGTTTTTATCTGTAACATTTATTAATGTAAAAAAAAAGAAAAATTATTGAAAAAAATATATATATGTGCATACTAGGAAAGAAGTGGATAATATCCTTTGTCTTTAAACACCCGCAATGATGACTATGCATAAACCATGAAGAATGACAGCGACTTTTAACAGTTGTTTTGAATAAAGTATGATAGCTGCAAGTAAATTTGAGCCTATTACACACTGAGGTATTCCCAGAATTTTGAGATATGGTCCATAAAATTTTGGGACAAGTAAAAACTGACTTACAATATATGTTGGAACCACATGAACTTTGCTGAAATTTAATCTATAAAATAAAAGATGTCCTAGGATTTCTCTTAAATTAGTTATTTAACAATCTGTTGTTGTCTAGTGAAACCCCTGTTGAATGAAAGCAGACACATGTCATACCTATATATAAAATGGATAAGCAACCTGGTTCACAATTACTACCCAATAATTCTTAGCATACAATGGAGGAAATGTTTTGAGAACTGTATTACTGATATCTTGAAACAACATAACTCCTATAATACTTCTATGGACAGTAAACGACATGGTTACTTCACTGCAGATCTACATTGACAAGCCTTACTGATTTTTAAGAAATGGTCAGTTCTGCATTAGACTGCACTCTATCAATGGGGTGAGTTTATTTGGATCATTATAAGGCAAAGGCATTTTTGAGAATTTAAACATAATCATGGTATTGACTCCTTACAGGTGAATTGACAACTGACTCAATTAGAGAAGACAGTGTATAGTTGTTTATAGTTATGAAACAGCTTAAGAAAACATATCTGAAGGTGTGCCCCAAGGTTCAGTATCCTGCCAAGTTTTTTTTTCAAATTTCCAGTTTGTTTGTATCTAAACATAGCTGGGTAGCAATATTTACATAATTTATTTATATAATTTTTATGTATATATTCATAGTGATCTACTATATTTCTTTTATATGTCCTTAAATTGGAATAACTATCAACTATTAATTATTTAGTGGCTGTTCAGCTCAGACTGACAATCCATGCTATTATGTTTTTATTAACATCTGCTTTTTTAAAGTGTTCTATTTACTTTTTAGTGATGTCATTTCCTCCTAGTTCCTTATAAAAAGCATTTGTAAAATGTAATTATTTAAAATTCTCTGAGGAAGCTATCGTTGCGGCAGCTTGTGAACTTGAAATAAAATTTGCGTTAAGACTACGTTTTGGTTTCTGCTGGTACAAGGAGTCCGTAATCTTTCTTTTTGATCCTGTTGGTTTTTATTGCTTGGTTCTTCAGTTTGGGTAGCAATATTTGCCAATGGATGTAAACTGAGCATTATAATAACATCTACAGAAGACTTGTACAATATTTTAGCAATAAACCAAAATTGGGTGCGTGTGGCACATAATTTATCTATAGTTGATGTGGTTTGATCACTAAGGTGAAGCCCAATTGATTAAACAAAGCCATATGTGATGAAATGATGTATTATCCTCACCTAGCCATGGAGTATTGTTATTATCCATCCATCCACAGCCCCTTTTCCCATTTTTTGCTCATGAGGTCAGGGCATCACTTCAATAGTCACAATCATCTAATGCCAAGATTCACACCATCGGGCAACTACAGTTACCTTATGTAAGAAAAAACAGTCTTGCATTTTCTAAAGAATGACATTGTATAAATTGACTTCAATGTTTTTTTCTCCAGCTTTTGGTAGTCTGGGGCATGCTCTAAGTCTCCAGTAGATTGCTTCTCAACTGTCTACATTTTCACAGAATTTTCAGACTCAGTGGTGCAGTGGTTGCATTGTCACCTCACAGCAAGAGGTTCTCCAGTTTGATTCTCAGCTGGAATAGTGCCTTCTGTGTGGAGTTTGCATGTTCTCCCTGCATTCATGTGGGTTTTCTCTGGGTACTCTGGTTTCCTTCCACATTACAAAGACATGTATCTGGAGCCTTTCTCCCCGGGTCTTCTCTGAAAATTGGCTTCCTTCCAAGTACTTTCCCAGTAAACAAATGTTAAATAAATAATTTGCCTCATACTGTGCTTGTTATTCTTTTTTTTTTTTTTTTTTTTTTTGGTAAATTACTGAAGCTAAAGTCACTAAATAATGTCAGAAATCACAGATTGTCAGTCTTTTTCAGTTATGCCATTGAGCTGCTTTTAGGGGCACTCCAGGCATTGAGAGACATCTTTTTTCAGTTTTGGCTTAGCAGTGTGGGGAAAGTGTCTTCCATAAAAGAACCATGTTCAGTGCTCACTCTGTTTAGAATGAGCTAGCTAACTCGTCTGCCCAATCAGTGTGCATGTTTTTGAATATTAAATTAATCTTGAAAAAGGCCAGAAGCAAGGAGAGTCGTTAGCTATTACTTTTAATTCACCTGAAAAGTTCATGCAGTATGAGCAATAAGAATAATAAGAAAGGATAATAAGAAAGACAAGAATTTGCTAAAAGCATACTGATAGGATGGGATGAAGGTCAGTATCAGAATAAAACTGCTGAGTACAGAAAGAAAGATTAGAAGAAAAGTAGTAAGCATGGTGGAATAACTGGAGAGAAGGAACAAGCTACTTAGGCTACAGATGGTAGCTGAAGGAAATGAAAGATGGGAAGGCACTGCAGACTGGAAAAGAAAACAGTAAAATAGAATTGGGCAGTAAAACTATTATAGAGCAATGAATTCAACAGAAGTTCTGGAAGGACTACTGTCAGATAGTGTGGGATACACAAGGGAAACAACTAGTTAAGAAATACAAGGAGAAACAGGCAGAGAGAGAAGTATAGAAGATAAAGGGGGTGGAATGGAGAATATTTATAAGAGGATGAGCTTATTAAGGAAAGATTCAAGGAATACTACAGAAAGATTTGCAAATAATACCAAGTGGAAAAAGTCTATACTGGAAAATGAGCAAAGAAACAAGGTGAATGCAGATGTGACAAGGGGTGAGATAAGGAAAGCCATGTACAAGACAGAGAAGAAGAGGGATGAAGGGTGGGGTAAAGTCCCTTTAGAGGTCTACAAATGGGGAGGGAGGATATTTGAAAGGTCCTACAGGAGGAATACAAGAGAATACAGGCCTCAGACAACATATCTAAAAGTATGAGGAGGGCTGGGATAACCATGATACCTAAACAAGGAGGACAAAGGGCTGTGGAAAATTATATATCAAATTAATATAGATATTAACATTTTGGTAAAGGTGTTGGCGGTTAGAATCGATGAAGTATTACCAAGAATACTCCAAGCTGGACAAAATGGCTTCATTAAGGGAAAAAATGGCAGAGAAAAAAATGGAGGGACCTGGTGGAATTCAAGCACAAACAAGAACAGAAACATGAAGGGAAAGGTGGAATTGTGTTTGTTGATCTGCAGAATGCCTTTGATATGGTGTGCTACAAATTCCTATAGAAGAGACTTCAGCAAAGACAGGTAAGATAAAGTTCATATGTTGTATACAGGCCATATAACAAGACTGAGAAATGTAAGTACTCATAAACAGGGGAGTATCTGTAAAGACAAAAAAAATAGCATATTTAGAGAACAACATGCAACCTCTCCAAGATTAACACAGAAATTTTCATTACTACATATCATCTATTAACTGGAACTTCCTAAAAATCTTCCCCTTAGATGACACTGTAAATGAATTCAATACAGCTTTACTAAATATGCTAAATAGTCTTGTATCACCTAGAAGGAAGCGACTAAAAACAAATCATCCAATTTGACTATCGAAAAAGAGTAGAATGCTAATGTAGGATAGAGAAAAAGCATGGAAAGAATGGCACAGATATGAAACACCTCGATATCTTGAAAACTTCAAAATGCTTCACAGTCGTACTATAAAGCTAATAAAGGAAGACAAAAAGCTATACTATAATAACTTTCAGAATAATGTTAAACACAACCCTAAAAAATGTTGGACATCCTTTAAACAAATCTTACATCCTGGTCAAAAATTCAACCCCAACCCCTGTCCCAATAACTCACCACTCGAAATCTACAATGCAGTTCAACTCTTATTTTATAGCTAGTATAGCATCTCTAACCAACGATTCCTCAAATCTTATTTCAGCCTTGCCCAACAGCCACATATTACCACATACACTTTCGCCTTCAAACCTGTGCCCATATCCTATACAAAACTACTCTTACACAAACAAACTGTGCCCTTCTTCAGCTGATGACCCCCAAAGTGAGTTCCTAAAAATAGCAGCCAGTAGCAATGCCTAGCCTGTCTCAGTCCTTATAAATAGGTCAATCCAGGAACCCCACATTCCCTTTCTCTGGAAAAAGCCACATATTATCCCTCTGCACAAAGAAGGAAATTCAATAAACATTAAAAACTTTAGACCTATAACAATCGTATCTCCCCTCAACAAAATACTTGAAAAATATATTCAAAAACAATTGCTAGACTATCTACTGCAGAAACTACCCTACCCCCCCCCCACACAACATGGTTTCCATCTTTCCCATACTACTAGCACTGTCCTTCTAACTTATTAAGATACTATCAATAAAGCTAGATATGACGGCAAACTAGCCTCTTCCTTATTCCTAGACTTGTCTAAAGCCTTTGATGCAGTTTGCCGCAGCAAACTTGTACTTCAAATGTTCCTGCTACGTCGCTCTCAGCCCATGCTTCTTTGGTTCAAAAGCTTCCTGTCCAGTAGGTATTAGTCAGTAAAATGGCACTCCACAACCACTCCTTAATTTCCATTCACCACAGATGTACCACAAGGCTCTATCCTTGGTCACCTTCTCTTTAACATTTTCACCAATACCCTCTATACATCCACACAACAGGCCACCCTAATAAAATACACAAATGATTCCACTCTCATTTGCACATCTGACAACATGATACACTTCCAAAAATTATTCCGGAAGCTTTAACAGACACTAAAACATGGCTTCTTAACTCACAACTCAGGCTTAACCCAAAAACAGCAGCTACTATTTTTTCCTGAAATCTCTTTCTCATGAAAAAACACAATTTAAAATCTTGTCTTTTGATAATACAGCCATTGAAGACACCTCTCATACCAAATTATTAGGGGTGATAGTGGACAACAAACTTATATTCAACCTGCTTATACAAAATTGTGTAAGAAAATTCATTAAAAACTAGGGCTGGTTTTACAGAGCCAAAATCTATCTTACTGATGTAACTAAAACTACACTTGCCACTATTTATCTCTTCCCCACACTTTTTTATGGTACTCCCATCCTTACTGACCTCCAGGCTTCACAAAAATTAAAACTTGAACAAGGTTATAACAAAGTTGCTAAATTTGCAACAAATACCCCTTTCAGAACCTACCACTCTATAGCACTAAAAAGGTTAAATTCGTTAGTCCTGCCTCATCAAACAACATATGCGCAACTTCTTACCATCTATAAAATTATCCAGCATCCATCTGCCTCTCCAGCACTAAAAAAACATTCTGCACCGCTATGTTCCCATTCGGCCTTTGCAATCCAGTGACCAAAAACTCCTCTAAAAAGCTATCAAATCTGCTTTGCACTGTCTGTACTTGTACAGGGTTGCTATGGTCTGGAACTCCTTACCTGTATTCATCAGGTCAATAACCTGCCTCCCATCTTTCAAAACCACTCTGAAAGACGTCCTAACTAAAATCTGGTTTTGTTCTTGCTCAAAACCAGGATAAACTATATCCTTAAATGTGAACAGGTATATTTTTATTTCTCATACCTCCCTACCTTCATTTACTTCCTTACTTTTATCAAATTCTGTTCCCTGACTTTCGATTAGCTGAATACTTATCAGGCAAATATATAGTCGGCCAACTACACAATGTTGCCCTTTTCTCCACTGTAGTGTGATCTTGGACTTGGTATATTTAATTAGGGGGTTGTGGGGAGCACAGCCCCCCACACTGTGGAGTGTGGTTGGTTTGGTTTAGTTAGAATTAGTTTCATTGTGCTGCAGGGCAAGTATTTACTTGCCTGACAAGTATTCAGCGAATCATGGAAGTGAATTTCTCTGAATACCTGTCGGCATTCAGGTGTTCGATGTTACAGCATTTTGATGTCGTAATATAGACCCCAATAAATATATCATAAGGCTGTTTTTTCCTCACTTCATATTGCAATTCCTGCTTGTATTAGACTAACTTACCTTTAATTTCTCTACAAACTGATTGTCATATAACTTGTATAGCTTTTTAACCAATGTTTTATATTATCACTAATTTGTTATAATTATTTAAAATGCAGATTTTTTTGATTTATTTTTGAAGATTGTAAAATTATTGTTCTTGAAATGTTTTGTAATAATTTGGAGCTTTTCTACTTGAGCCTCTACTGAAAATGGATTTTTACCCACTCGGACCTTCCCAGTATTCAAATGTCAATAAATAAATAAATAAATATGCATATTTTGCCCAGACTGCCACAAACAGCCATTGACTGAGTCCAATAATAATGTCCGACTGTGATGGAAACTGAGAAAAATATTATGGCCAACTTGTTACTTTTAGGTATACTGCAACACCTGCACCCCACATATACAGTCATTTCCATCACAGACAATCCACATACTCATCAGTTTCAGCTAATTTATTGACTGCACACCTCATATATCTGATTTTATCTAGCTTTATTTAAATGCACACCATTTCCTCATTTAAATGCACACCATCTCTATAAAGCAAGACTAATGATTGTTTAACTTAGACAAACAGCAACGTCAATCACTCTCTGTACACAGCAATTAAAGCTAACATTATTGACTGTATGCACCTCAGATATCAGCATGCAATAAGATAAAAAATAATTTGCCACAGTAATTTTAAGCCCCCAACACACACACACAGAGACACACACACACACACACACACACACACACACACACACACACACACACACACACCTACGCATACAAATGGGTCTATATCACTTAATCAAAATATATATTCCTTGAATATGTATTCATCAAATACTAAACAGAGAAAATCATTTCAGTGAACCTTGAACTTTTTTCAAGGGTTAGGAACCACTCATCCACTAGCACTCTGGAATACATACCACACTAAATAAAACCCACGCAAGTGGGCTTTGCACCCAAGAACCCCAATGTGGGGGGGGGGTTGCTCCCTTCCCACCCCCCACAACTATATATACCAACTCCAAGATCAAACTAAAGTGGGGAAAAGGGCAAAGTTGTGGTGATGGCCAAGTGCTTCCTAGCCCTGGGAAAAAGTCCAAGGTTTGCTGAAATGTTTTTTTACTGTTTAGTGTTCAATGAATATGTATTCGATGAATGCTTGTTTCGATTAAGTGATACAGACCCCACACAAACACTCAGATGTGACCTTCAATTATGGCCAGTTGTATGACTGGGACTGCAGACTTCAGATGCTTGATTGCATCAAATTAATGAATACATACATACATAACTGCCCTACCACTCATTACTTTGACCCACTGCAACCAAATATCAACATCTTAACTCAGTCTTAGAAAGTTGATAGGATAACATGATTCGTATCAACTTGCATTTTCTGAAGGCTGTTATGTCTGAAACAAAAATTTCATTATGTATTTATTACAATTCTCTATCATTTATCAGAGCACCACAAATTTTGCAACAAAATATTGGTAAAAATGAGAGACAGCTGAGAGGTTTTATGCCTAAATATATATGTTTTGTTATTCCAGGAGAATGGATCTGCAGTGTTATCATTTAGCCTGTAGAGTTATGGTTTGTTCTCCCAAAAAGACATCTCTATTGGTGAAAAATGGTAATAGACTGGGCTCTGTTTTCTGTTGTTCTGTTATTCCTTATGAATATACAATGAATGCAAGTATAAGTCAAGGGTTAAAAAACCCAAATGCAGGACCCCATCCCATCTGTAGCAGGGAATTATTTTAATTAAAAAAGTCTGCAAACTGCTGTTTTTTTCCCTTTTGTTGGCCTAAGAATTATCAGAAAACCTTAAGCAGTGGTGTCTATTTGTAGAGGTGATTCATGGACATTAGTCTGTAATAGAAGTGCCATTAATATTGAAGTGTAATTGTGCAATATTATAAAATATAAAGCAAAACATGAACTCTGTTAGAATTATTTTTGTTTCACCTGGACTGCTGCAAGTTTTTACTTTTATAATTTACTTTTTACTGTTATATGGATTAATAATAAATAATAATTCTACATACAAATAATGTTCACAAGTTTGGTAAAAAGAATGAATGTTCATATTCAAGATTTGAAGAAGCATTAGCTATTAGAAATGGTGTATCTAAAAGTATCAAAATATAATTTAAACTTGCAGTTAACTTCTTATTCATAAGGCAACAGTTTGTTCCTTTATGCTTTGTGAAACAGAAATAATAAAAATAAGGCGGTGTTAGCATAGGTGTTGAAAATGGTCTGTAAAGTATAAACTGATAATGTTTCCTTCCTCAGTAACTCTTTTTTCAGTTTGATATGTTTCTTACTGACTTGGAAATAGCATGGAAAAATGTCAGTAATAAAAATAATGACTGACAATGACACATATCAGTAAATGACAGGTTGATATATTTCTATATCAGTGGATGGATTTGGACTGGTGAGCAGTGTTAATGTTGAGGTAATGAGTGAGGGGGGAGCCAGGGTTATATACGTATATATTGGTGTATGATGCTATATTGAACAAGTGACATCGAAGTGCAACTTATTCAGCACAGCCACTCGAAATCTGCTATATCGAAACATAAAAAGCCAATAACAACTTTTGTTGTTTTTCTGCAGTGAAGAAAGCTTCCCTCCAACCCTAAGACCCCCACTAATTATATATACCAACTCTGACATTAACAACTTGTCAAACCTAAAAAAGCTGGCACAGCTGATTGCATATGCCAGCTTTGTTTATGTGTGAGATTGTGGTGCAGTGGGGATAAGAGCATTTACACTTTTCTCATTGTAGGGTCCTAGGAGTCGGTATGCATATATACATACTTATAACTTATGATATCAAGAATCTCGGTATGTTTGATCCAAAACAATCTGGCTTCATGAAGTGGAGATCATACTTGTGAAATCTTGGTAACTTCTTGAAAAGGGTCATGTCAATTATTAAAAGTGCTCATATTATTCATGCAGCTTATCTCAGTCTGGTCAAAGTATTCAGTATCATATTTCATGCCAGAATTGTAAGCAAACAATCTGACTTAATTATAGACCCTTTTGTGGTAAGATTGATTTAAAGACAGAACCTGCATAGTTCAGGAGGTGTGTACCTCTTCAAATAGTGCTAAGGTAACAAGTGGAATCCACCAGTGGTTTGTACTGGGTCCTTGCTTGTTCAACATTTATTTCTTTGATCTCAAAACTCAGGGAAATGGTCAAAACCCATGAGATATCTCTACCTTCCAGAAAGAGCTTTCCCTAGTTAATACTAGGTATATAGATAATGGACTTAAACTGAACACTAAAAAGTAATCTTTCAGAAAACAGCAGTTGCCCACAACATACATTGTAAATAATATTCCCTTACTTAACTCATTACATCCGAGTGATGCCTCCAGGTGCATCTGCAGTTACCTCCTACTGCACCTGTAGGCATCAAATATTCCTTGTTCATATTTGAATTAATACCTCCAAAACCATGCTACATGCAAGGTATCTGAACATTTTCTCTTGAAGCATATATGATGGCAAACGCAGCTGTATTGATATTTGACCTATGTCAATGAGTATTGTTAGAACTGTAAGGTGAGAACTTCATTTTTTAAAGGCTCAAGCCATCCCCACTGGGAGTTAAAGGTACACACTCAAAAGAGCTGTACTGGAGGAATGAGTTATTGAAATGGTAGTCAGGGACTTTGCTTTATAGTAGTCAAGGAATGTTCTGTGTAGCATGACTAAGAGCCAATGGCATTTCATCTACATCCACAGATGTTATCATTCCCCTTTATTCAGCAATGATCAGACATATTATAGAATACAATGCTCCAGTTAGTATGTATCTCACTTCAAAAAACTCAAAAAGGCTTAGGGGTTCTTAAAAAACGTAGTCACCAAGAGAGTCATGGAAACCCGATCTTGAAGACTCCAGAGTGATAACATTTGCTTTATTTACCACACCATTAAAGTTCTACTGGTTCTTAACCTCCTATACCTCAATGAGTTAAACAGCATGGTAAGCTCTAGAACTAGATACCTGATCCTTTATCAACAGATAAACAGAATGTGATTGAGACATAGAGTCATCATTTAGTCCCTCTCACGTCTATGGAATAAACTTCATCTGCAGGTTAAGCAATGATTGGATGAGTACTCCCAAATTTATCAGGGAACTAAATGGACTCTTACTCCTGGAGAAATAAGGTAAATCTCAGGGTGGGTATTGGCAAGGCATATATGGTTATTAGACTAAAATAGCATTGAAACTCCTAGGAATTTTATTAACATTTGGATCCAATTATTCCATTTTTTACTAAATTTCCTTGAAGTGTTAGGATTATTGGTAGATGATCATCATAAATTGCTGCTTCAGTAGCATTAGCTGTATGGGTTATATATTGCCAAGGATATAATGACCAGCCAGTCTTCCAAAAGTTTTCACTCCTCCAGCCATGCACATGCACCCACACTGCTGTGTTTCAGCTCCAGTGTGGAGAAAACAGCAATCTACATGCTGAAATACTTCAGTACTTTCTTGCCAAACATGTGGTTGCTCTCTCTGTGCTTCTGAGGATCGATGGTCAGCTACTGTCTTCTGTTGCTTGGCAGATAAATCCCCTGAACAATTCCTTTAATGCATTATCTTTTTTGATAAATAATTGTACCAAGTCTCTTTAAGGATACTGGCAATTTAATTGTTTTTACTATTTTGTGGAAACATCTCAACTGTCAGGTTATTTTTGGTAGGGATTTCTATTCTAATTTGAGCACTCGTTCTTGGAGCAAGTGTGCTTTTGTACTGATTTGTGATTTTATTGGGAACTTTGTATTTTTAGTGGACAGTAGGCATGTTTGGTGCTTGTGTATGTTTATTTATTTACTAACTCCTTCCAGCAACTTTGAAGAGGTGCAGACTTCATTTTCAGCTGGGACATGGATCAGTGTACTGCTTCCTTTATACCTGCTCCCTATTCTCTGAAGAAGAAGAAATTATTTAAGGATCCCTTGCTGACACAGCAGGCTCAGTGAGTGCCTCAGTCACTGGAGAGTGACTGCAGCAGCTGTTATTTCTTATACAACTCACCTTTTTCTCCAGATCTCTCTGGTGTAGACCCTTCAGCCACTAAGGACTGGGATTACACCCATCCTCCAGAGCTATTCAGTTGTCCATAACTGACATGGGTGAGCAACTTTCTTCTGGCATGGGAGTTTAAGCAGGGAGTGCATCTCTGCATAGTCAGGTGAGGAGACTTGTTGCCTGGGATAAGGTATCCTTGAATCAATCCCCTTCCAAGGATGTCCCTCAAAAAAGAAAAAAAAAACATTCATCTTCCTCAGTGTGTTTTTCTCTTGATAGGGAGAATTTATTACTTTGGCTAAATGTCTGTTATAGGCTTTAAAACAGATAGAGTATGAATGGAATTTTGTGGAAAAAAATGCTCTTTATTTTCTGAGAAATCCTTGTCAGATGAGCATGAAAAAGATAATTACAGGGTATCAGCTGTACTTTCAGCCCAGATCCCAGATTCTGATTCAGAGAAAAGTGTTTCCTCATAATATCCTTTGGAATTTTATGGATATAATCATTGACAATTCATAACGCAGACTGTAAAAATATCACGACTGGAAACTCAAAATACCAAAACCTAGAAAAAAGAAAAAAAAAACAAACATCTTTTTGTTTTTTGCAGGGGTGCAAGCCTCCCAGTACCCCCATCATCCCCTGTTAGTTATATATACTGCTAACTCCATGATTACACTACATTGGAGGACCCCATTGATTGCTTCGTGTTGATGTTTTGTCCATGTTCCCATCTCAGTGTTTGAATAGTCAGTATTCTGACCTGTCTCTAATATAAAGTACACCCGAACGTTCTTTTTCTAAGATTGTGTCCATGATGAGTAATTTGCTTTAGTAGGAAAATGCTATAAGAGCTATTATTATATGGTACAAGGGTATATAACACTGCCAACACTGCCACATCTTTATTACCAGTCTTGGAAGATTTTTTTCATTTTACCTGTATCATGCCTGATAGTGAACCTTCAGTCCCCAAAATGGTAGACTGGCTTTTTAAGGTTCCTCAGTCTTACAAATATTTGTTTTCTCATCCTAGGTCAGACCCAGTAGTTATTTCTAATTCTAGTCTAGGTGCTAACAAAAAGTTGGCGAATGCTAATCCTTCTTATTCAGAAAAGGACGGAAAGGTTTTTGAGAGATTTGGGAAGAGAATTTAATCCTCCACAAGTTTAGCTTTTAGAATACTGAATTGCTGGCTTATTCGATAATCTGAGGGACATTTCTGCTACTGTTTTATCTTCAGATGTAGGTTTTCTCTGAATTCCATTCTTCCTTCTCTTTCCCAGGTAACTAAACATTCTTTTAAAAGTTTATATGAATCATTGTGCAAACCTTGTGTCCAGAGCAGCAGTTACTGCTACTGTTCATAGGTTCATAGGTGTGTACTAGGCTAATGGCCCTGGAGCCTTTACAAACCTATCCCATAGAAGTGCCCTGGCATTGTGCCACCTGACATTAGTTCCCAGTGCCTCTATCAAATAGAGCCACTGGAGTGATCTCTGGGGTGAAATTTCTATTACCCGTTCACTCATCAAGATTTCTCTTGAAGAGGGACAACGAGGTGCTCTGCTTGACAAGTATGGGAAGTCTATTTCAGAGCATTTTGCTTGGGTCCATAATGAAAATTTTTCTGAAAATGTTAAACTTGAAATATTAAAATCACATTTGGATAAGTTGGTTTTGTTTTGGTCCTTCAACTACCGAGATATTCAAACAATTTGAGGAAAGAGGAAAATTAATTTGGGGGTGGTTACTAAGATTTTTCAGCCTTCCTTCTCAAAATCTATTAAAAAAGTTGGTTCTTTATTCAGAAAATAAAACAGTCCACCTCAACAGCCTGCTGACAAACAATTGAGAATCTTCTAGAAGAGGGGATAGTCCACTACTTCAGAAGACTAAAGCAGCATTCCTTTCCTCTCTCCTTCCCCTCTCTCTCTTTTCCACTTCTTTGGTCTGTCCCTTAGCCTAGTTCTCCACTTTTCACTTTAATATCAGATTGTCTCTGAAAAGTAGATTTTAAAACTACTTCAGTAGGGTTAGAAATGGCAGTAGGAAAGCCTGCCTCCTTTTAGTGGAAGCCACCTTCTTCCTCTAAATCAGACTTTCCTGTTTTCTCTAGTCATAAGAGGTTATATAACTAGTAACCCCAAATCAACGGGGAAAAAGATTTTATTTAAGAATATTTCTAGTGCCAAGGAAAGAGCTTCCTTGGAGATCAGTGTTCATCGTATCCTTTTTAATCTTAGTGAACGCATTAAAATTCAAAATGCTGAATTTGCAGAGACTCTTATTTCTCATACCTCAAGGGAGTTTTCTGGTAGCAGTGGACTTTTAAGATTCTTATCATCATATTAGCATTGCTACAGAAAAGGCTACCAAATGCATGTAGCCCTGTTCATATTACAGAAGGATGCAATTCTGGGCATGTTGCAGGTACTAAAAAGAGCATTATTTGCTAGAGAGTTCAGAATGCTACCAATATGTGTAAACCCTGTGTATATTACAGAAGAATGCAATTCTGGGCATGGTGCATGCACTGAAAAGAGCATTCATTTCATGAACTTTAATCATGCACTTATTTAGGAAATGGGACCATTCACATCATTCACATCATGACATGGGAAACAAAAACACTTGGAGAAACTAAAACCTTTCAGAAGTTTTATAAGATGGGGAGTGGCCAAGATGAGCTCTGGATGACAGCAGATTTTATCAGCTCCACCAAGACAACTACTTAATCCAGGAATTTTTGTTATTTAACCTACAAGCTGGAATGTTTTCTTAGCAATTTTGTTTAAGGATAACATCCGCTACAATAATATCTTAAAAAAACTAAACTGGACAGCTTTTCCTGCAAAAAAATCTCCTGAAATATTTCACTCATCTTGAAACATCAGAATGAGCTTCTCAAAAACTAACAACCAGGAATCCACCCCCCAAAAGGAAATTCAAACATTATTGACAGATATGCAGGACTTAACAATTAAAATAGACAAAATAGACTCAAAAATAGACAATTTCAAAGAATAAAGCTCAAAGCAGATAGATTTACTACATGAAGATTTACAACAACAAAAAAGACAGATTACAGGTATAGAGGAAGCACTTAATGATATGGACTGCAAAAATAAAGGAAAGTGAAAACAATACTGAGTTTCTACTCAAACAAAATACTCTCCTTCAAACCAAACTGGATGACTTGGAAAATAGGTCCTGTCGAAATAATATTAGGATTTTTGGGCTGCCAGAAAACATCAAAGGCAACAACTTGGTAAGCTTTTTAACTTCATGGCTACCAAAAACATTTGACTTACCTGAAGCTTTATCTTTCAGTATAGAATGAGCCCATAAGTCCTTATCTTCATCTTCCTCTAATACAAATAAGAAAATACTCAAATCTGTAATTGTAAGATTTTTGTCATCATATGATAAAGAAGTGGTACTAAGATATGCATGGGCAAAAGCGCCAATAAAAGTTAATGAAGCAGTGGAACACTTTGACAATGACTATTCCTTGATGGTTATTATAGCAAAAAGGAAAATCTTTCTACCATTAATTAAAGAACTTAAAAAAGCCCAACTGAAAACACACCTTTTATTTCCTGCTAAATGGAAGATCTTTCTAGCTGATGGTCCCAAGATATTTGAAGATGAAGTGGGGTAGCCCATCTCTGAAGAGAATGGCATCTGGCACTTCTTGGAAAACAACAGATAAACAAAAGACTGAAAAATAAATGACAATCTTCACTGCTATTAAAGCATATCCTTTGTCACCTTATTTTACAACCTGAAATGGTTATATATGACTCAGTTTTTTTACAAAGCAAAAAATATTAAGTGTTAGTAATGGCAATTATATGTATGTCTCCCTTTAAAAGAAAAAAGAAATAAAAAAAAAATGTTTCTCAATTAGTTTCTCTTACCTCAAAGCAGAGATTAAAGGTTAGTGAAACTGTTTATTCACTGTCATTTCTGTTTGCAAACTTAATGCTACACAGTACATCTTAATACTATATGTTTATTGTTTAACATTGATATAGAGGTGGTTTGAGAAAAGGAAGGACATTTTTTATTTTTTTATTGTTATTTTCTTTTAGTTTTATTTCTTGGTCTTCTGTTTATCATCTATCTTATTTTATTTTATTCATCATACTTTATTATCCATCTATCGTTTATGTCCCCAAGTTGCAGTGAAGTAACTGTTGTGATTAGATATAATTTATTATTGAAACTTTGATGTTTGTGGTGGTATACAATAATTGATGTAAGCATAAATGCTGACATTGAAGAGAATCCCCCTTGCGATGCCTGTAGCAAGGCTCATGCTAAGTGTAACCACAGGCTTCTTTAAAAGGAAAAAAGAAGTTAAAGAAGCTTATCTACTAATTTTCCTGCTGAAAACATCCTAAAAGAGAATTTAGGACTCTAATCATCTCAAGCAGTAGGTTCGCAAGCCAAAAATATCTTCAGTTTACTTTCCAGCAGTGTGAGAACAGTGGAGTGCAGCTTATTTGAACTTTGAACTCCTACATTATGCATATGTGATGCAAATATATCAGGACAGCCAGAATCAGGAAATAAAGTAATCTCAAAGTGACAACAAACAAAACAGAACTCTTATTGCAAAAGAAAGGGGGAAACTGTGAGTTACATCTTTAAACTCCACTTATATTCTTAACATTTTACTATTTAAAGCATTAAGTGGCTCTAAAAGGAAGTGATTTAAACCTAATGTATAAAGGTATACAAATGGCTAAAAACAATAGCAATTTTTGAGACAGAATGTTGTTGTTGTTTGGTCTAGGGCTTGGGCAATATACACTACCTGTTTTATGAAAGATGAAACTAATTGCATCTAGGAACGATTCGAACTAAATTGTACTCCTATATACAAACAACCACAAATATGACTGTAGTGTGTATTGCTCTCTTTCTCACACACTAGTCCTCTGGCACCTTGGAAAACACTGCAACCGTGATTTATGGACATGTACATGCTGCTTAATTTCAAGTTGCTTGCGTTGTTGTATCTTATCAGGACACTGAAATAATGAATTTGCAGAATAGTCCCTCATTCAGCATGAAGTGTCTTATATACTCTCTTTTCAAATGGGACTTTGGAGGCAATGGTTTGTTTTGTTGGGTGTTTACTACAGACCTGTTGTTATACAGCTAGTCAGCAGTGTACAGACTACTTCCTGTGTAACTTATTGGCTTGTATTTTGCCATCTTTTGTTCTTCTTCTTCTTTCAGCTTTTCCCGGTTAGGGGCCGCCACAGCAGATCACCGAGATATTATTATAGCAGGAGATTTTAACTATATTCTAAATGAAAGTGAAACTAGTATTTCAGGGAGAAGAAAAATATCATTTCAGGCTAAACACTTAAAAGACTTCATAAATTCATGCCATTTGAATGATATCAATGATCAAGTTAATCCAAAATCACTACAATTCACCTTCTTCTCAAATAGACATAGTTTTACTCTAAGATAGATATAATCCTGATTTCTAACCAAAGAGTCAATGATTTAACTAAACCCAAGATCATCTCATGCCTGTTATCTGACCATAATTCAATAACTTTTGAACTCTCTATAAATGTCACATTTAATGTTCAGTTTAGAAGAATCCCAACTTATATTTCCCAATTAAAAGAATTCAAGGAATTTATAAATAAGGAGAGTCAAAACTTTATAGAAGCAAATACCTCTCTCTCTCTCTCTCTCTCTCTCTCTATATATATATATATATAGGATCAGTACTGATCCCCGAAGGAACTTTTCACCGAAGCACAAGCAGCTGGGCATACTTCTACAGAAGTGCTTTTTACCACAAAACACTTTTGCAGATGTATGCCTGCAGTTAGAGGGAGTTGTGGGGGAATTACTGTTGCAGAGATCATACTATGGTCTGGATAAGGGAATATTCACATTTCCTCACTGTAGTGTGATCTTGGATTGAGAATATTAAAGTGGGGGGGGTGTGCACAGCCCCCACATGGGGGGTGCAGGGGGCTTGCCCCCTGCATAAAAGTAGATTTTTTTTTTAACGCACTTTAACAAAAGCACTTTTTTGGTGAAAACACTTTCATTAAAGTGCGTTCGGTGATTGTGGATTTGGACTATTGAATTTTCGTTCAATAGTCCTAGGTCCATATATATATATATATATATATATATATATATATATATATATATATATATATGTAGGATGACTTAAAAGCATATCTGTATGGGAAAATTAGCAGATGGTATAGTAATAAAAGGAAATCCTAAGCTAGAGACTTACAGGAGATACAGACAAATTGGATACACTTAAACTAATAACAAAGACAAACTAACCAATAAAGATACAAAAGATGAAATTAACAAGCTAAACAATGAATACAAGGAAATATTAACTCATAAGACTATGATATGTCTAGAAAACTAATTCTTAGCCTTCTTAATGAATCCAAAATATTTAAATAATCTTAAAAATAAAATAAAAGACTGAATAAACATAATCGTTTCTATAAGGAAAAAAAGCGTTTTTAATCTACGTGATATTATAGGAATAATTCAGAGATTACTTTCTTAAAATTAAACAAAAAGCAGTTATAATGGAGCCAAAAGATAAAATAAAAGAATATATAAGTAAATATATTAATTACAATCTTAAACCACAAGCAGATCTAATAGACAAACATTCACAGATATCCAAACTCAAATCAATAAACTTTAATTAAATAAAGCACCAGGTAATGATGATATTATACCAGAAATTTGTAAAATAATGCCCAGAAGTGCTCTCACCTTACTTAAAAATGTATTCTTAACAGAATGAATCTATAACTCCTCCATCATAAAAATCTATTTTTATTTTAACAATATTGAAATCCAATAAATATCCAACAAAATGTTCCTCTTATAGACCCTTTTCTTTAGTGAACATTGCCTGTAACATGTTCACGAACATTTATGCTAAAAGATTGAAAAAAATTCTTCCACACTTAATAGAAGAAGATTACACAGGCTTTATAATTAACAGAAATACATTTGACAACATAAAAAGAACATTAACTTTAATTGCTTACTCTATTAAGAAAAAAAGATCTAACATTAATAAGCCTAGACATAAACTCTGCTTTTGACTTGGTAAACTGGGACTATTTGTTTATATAAATTAAATGCTTGAATTTCTCAAATATTTTTGTAAATGTGATAGGACACGTATACAAAGGAGCCTTAGCATACATAAAAAGTGGCACATCCATTTCACAAAACATTCCAATCTTAAAAGGAACTAAACAGGGCTGTCCACCTTCCCCTTTATTATTTACTTTAATTATGGAACCTTGGGACAATGAAATAAGAATGAATAAAGATATATAAGGCCTTAAAATGAACTCAGAAACCTCATCTAAAATTCAGCTTTTTGCTGATGATGTCCTTATAACATCAAAAGGGAATAACTGTTCTATTGCTTCTTGAATTTGCTGCATGAATTTCAAAAAATGTCAGGTTTAATTTTTAATGATGATAAAACAAAAATACTCCCTATCTACTCAAGTAGCAACAAATTTACATGAAAATACCATAAATATGAATCTAATTCTGATCAAATAACTTATTTAGGAATTATTCTAGCTAAATAGATGAAAATTATAATTCACCTCAACTATAATTGCCTTAAAAATATACAATCACTTATAACAAGTTGGAACATAACCTTTTTTACAATGGAAGAAAGACTAACAATAATTAAAATTACAATACTTCCTAAGATGCTTTATATTATTCAGTCTATTTTATTACTTCCCTCCAAATCAATAATTAAAAAATTAAACTCAATGATGTTAAGATTTTTCTGGGTTCCTAAAAAAACAAGGATAGCCTTTAAATACCACTTAAATAGTTGGATCAAAGGAGGAATAGCCTTTCCAGATCTAGACCTATACTCAATCTCATGCATAATTAAAACTATATTTAAAATAGTGGATTCCTCTTACTCAGCTAAATGGAAAAAAATACTGGGAATTAATAAGCATGGATTTAATAACAAGACCACAGACATACAAAACAGATATATTAAATAATCCCATACATTGGATATTAAAATATTTCTTTACAACATGTTACACCAAAATACTCAACTAATTATATCTCAAATATCATAATAACTTTTAGCAATTTTATGTATTTTTCTGATATATTCTATAGCATATACACAAGATATAGTTTTATCATCTGACCCTAATAAAATCTTATTACTTAAACTGAAAAAAAATAATTTTTTGTTTCTGGATGATGGTAAACAGAGAAGTTAAAACTATGGATTCATTGATACAAGAATTTGAGCTAGACAAATCACTTTGGTTAGAAATACAAGCCTTTAGATAGTTCCTTTTAAACAGACTTGACTAATTGTCTCCTACAGTTTGGGAATCCATTTCTATACTGATAGATTACTTGCTATTGAATATACAACAAAAAACTTCACCTAAAGGTAAGCTATACTAGTAGCTAGGAATTATTCTAGCTAAATAGATCAAAATTATAATTCACCTCAACTATAATTGCCTTAAAAATATACAAACACTTATAACAAGTTGGAACAGAATCTTTTTTATAAAATCATCAGTGATAAAACTTATAGCTGTCCAGAAAGTGTTTGGAATGACTTCTGTTCTATAAACAATGAAACGCCTAAAAAGCAAAATAAGATTTACATATTGGAATTGCAAAGCAACTTCCTCACTTAAATAGAAATTATACACATGGAAATTAATGTATAGGTTATTTTATATGCCACAAATGAAGAGTAAAATTAATAAAAAAGACAACTTATGTAAGAGATGTAATTCAGAAATAAATGCAGGATGGGCACATATGTTCTATGACTGTTCGGAGCTAAAAACCTACTGGGGAAAGGTTAACAACTTGTTACAAACTGTATTTACAGACAATTTTACCATAAATAGATCTATGGGTCTCTTTAACACAATTCCTAAATGTGTTAAAAGAGTTAAACGTCCTTTAATCTGGTCAATTCTAGCTGTACCTAGTAAGATCATTACCAGAAATTGGATTTCAGGCTCCCCTCCATCTTTCACAGAGTTCAAAAATGGTATCACTGATGTTTGTCATTTAGAACTTTTGACAATTAAATCACGAAAATCTAGAAAAATGTCTTCTTATAATATGTGGGTCAGTTTACAGAAATTGTTAAAAAAAGAATATGTTATTTCGTGAAACAATATATGCATTTATCAATGAAGTTTTCTTTCTTTTTTTCTTAAAGTGGATGTCTTTGTAAATACTTTAGTTATTTTATGTTTGTTAAATCATTTAGTATAATTATTGTCAATGATATGTAATAATTACTAAGTTAATTTGGTTATATGTTAAAATCAATAAACTTGTTTAAAAAAAGTTTTATAAGATTTTCTCTGTCTGGGTTACTTAATCAGATCTCTACTTTATCCTTTGAATTACTCAGTACTACAAGGGTGATTACAAATTGTATAGCTCCTGTGATTGTCCACTACAGAGTGCACAGCAGACATACCCTTTCTTATTTAGATGGCTTACTTATCTTTGCAGAATTTTTTTCCAAGTGTCAGGACTCTCTTTCATGAGTAATAAATCTTTTTTTGGACATTTTGTTCCAGATAAATATTCAGAAATCCATACTCATTGCCTCTCACGGGATTGTGTTTTTAGGATGCCAACCGGACTCGTCTACATGAAAGGCATTCCCAACTGAAGAAAAAAAGTGCCATTATATCTAGAACATTTCCTGAGTTTTGCCAGACAGTTACAGACTTTAGCCAGAGAGAATCTCATGATTTTAGGGTTTATTTCCATTACTCTTCTTGCAAAGTTGCATGTAAGAAAAATTCAGTGCTTCTTTTTAAAGGCCATTTGGACCCAGCATTCCAATCCACTGGACTTCCAGATTCCAGTGCTGGACTTTGTGAAAAAAGAACCTCTTTGAATGAAAGAACAGATTTTTTTAAATCCATGTCTTCCTTTCCTCTCTTCCATCCTCTGCTTAGTCCATGACAACAGATGTATCAGATTTTGCAAGAGGAATTGTATCAATGAGGGAAAAAAGTGCAGGGTCTCTGGATCAAATGAGACTGGCCAAAACCACATAAAGGTAAAAGAGATTTTAATTGTGATCCAGCCATACAATCTACTTACCACCTGTGGTTTGCAAGGCCTTTGAGGCATGTTTGTTAAGGACAAGAATGTGGAACTGGAACGTTTGTCGGTAGACTTGAACTGTATGAATAAATCTATTCAGGATGACATTTTGGTTCCCAATTATGAAACTAATTACTTCAATGTATTTGGGAAAGTAGATGCTGAGTGCAACAGAATTTTAGGGCAGAAAATTAAAACATTTTTAAGGGACTTATCCAGTTTTGAACAGGGAAAGGTTTACCCTAATCCAACAGGTTACGGTGGCAACCACAATCTAACAACCAGTCGTGGTGAATCGGACCCACCTACTTCCCCTAACTCTATAAATACAACTACAGGTAGTAGTGGCATCCCTTTAGGGCAAGAACCAGAGAGGAGATCTGAAAGAATCAGGAATATTCAACACCGGAGCAATGGTCCTGAAACACAAGCCACCAAAGTGAAGTATTTATTTCAAGTAGCCAGGCCCAAACAGCTTTACAGGAAGAATCAACAGCGAGAGTAAACTGTTCTTCTATTATGACAGGTATTGAAAATGTGGCTTTGAATATTGAATATTGAATATTGTAACAAACTCTTTTAATGACTTTAACATTTTCAGTTGTTCTGGTAAGGAGATTTCTACAGCTCATGTTGACCTTTTCGCCAATGGCCTCACTTTTATGCCAGCTAGGAGAGCTGACATTAGGAAGACATTGACTGATTTAAAATTATTTATTAGAAAGTTGAATTTAAACTTGTGATTTAACAATCAAATAGGGGCTTGTGGTGCTAGCAATCTGCACAGACCCATTGTGTTTAATCCACAGAAAAAGAACAAATTGCATTTATTTGATAGAATTTGTGAAATGGACATTCGGGATATCTGCAAGAATAAATGTAAAGTTGGCTATGTTAATATGTCAAGAATGGCTTACAAGTTGTTGGAAGATGTTATAGATGATGCAACTTTAAGGGTCATGAAACCCAATAAGGGTGGGGGGCTGGTGGTGATGAACCAAATTGATTATTCCAGCGCTATGAATCTTATGCTGTTGGAGGACACATGAAATTTTTTCCAAAAATGAAATTAATATATCATATCCCAAAATTGATTTAATGTTGTATGATTTATTGTTGGAGGGGCTTATTACCAAGAGAGACTATGACTTCATGTTTAATGACAAACCAATGGTGACTAGTATTTTTGGAATACCAAAATTGCATAAAAATATCCCACCTGCCTCCTTTTAGGCACATTGTAGATGCCAAATATTCTAAAACATTCAAAATTTTTGGATATAATGTTACAAAGTTATCTTACCAAAGGGGAACAGATTTGTAAAGATTCTTGGCATGTTTAGGAATTATTGAACAATATAATGTTTCGTCCTAACTCCATTTGGTCACTATAGATGTTCACAATTTATATTTAGTCATCCCTCATGATGTTGGGTTGTTATGGTTTGAGCAACAGCTTTTTAAGTGTAGTGGAATGAATGCTGATGAGGTAAAGACCATGGTCACCCTGATAGAAATAGTGTTAAAAATATATTTTTATATTGTAAAGGGCAATATTTTAATCAACCCATAGGGGTGGACATGGGGACAGCCTGTGCCCCTTTGTTTGCCAATTTCCTTATGGAATAATGGAAAGACTGTTTTATATTTAATAGCGAGTATGTGAATCATTGGAGTTTATTTATACAATTTTTGGATGATATTTTTATTTATTTTGTGGAATGATACTGTAAAGACATTGCATTAATTCTTGATATATATTAATAATACGGTAGAGTTCTTGTCCTTTTCTTATTCCTATCATTTTGATACTATAGCCTTCTTAGACAGTTTGATCAGTAAGGATAAAGTAAATGGAGGTTTGGTGTATAATATATTTCACAAGCCAACTTTTTGTAATTGTTATTTACACTATTCTAGCTGGCACCCACAGCACCAAAATAAATCTGTTGTTAAGGGCCAGCTAATTAGGCTTGCAAGAATAATAGCAGACCACAATACGTTTTACATGAAATTAAAACAGAACTTATTACCAAGAGATCTTTGGGTGTATATAACCCTATTCTTAACAATATTGAACGATTAGCAAAGGAAAATTGGGATTTAAGTAATAAGAGAGACAGTACTGGTAAGGCTGCTTTTATTACCACTTATAATTTGGATAGTTTAGCACCAACAGAGATTATTAAAAGAATTTGGAGATTATTATCAATGTATTCCCTTTTACTGAATAAGATTGGCAAAGTCCCTTAGATTATTTATAAGAAGGATAAATGGTTAAGTATTTATTGGAAAATAAAATAGTTTCTTATTATTTTACTGGGATAGAAGGCATCTTTAAATGTGGTGCATGCCCCCAGTGTAGTTAAATTACTGAAGGGAACAGGTTTTGTGTTAATGGGGTGCAATATAAGACCAATGGGCATTTTTATCGCTTATCATGAAATGTGGTATATTTATCTCAGTGTGTCCAGTATCCAGCTTATTATGTGGGGAAAAACCTCAAGAAGCTTGAGGGACAGGATCTATGAACATCTTCTGGACATGAAAAAGAAAAAGCCCACTAGTGCACTATTAAAGCACATATTAACATACCCCACTCATAAATTTGAGTTTATGGTTATATACCATATTAAAATGGATCCTCAAGTACGAACAATGGATGAACATTTGAACCTCAAGGAGCTGAAATGACAAAATTAGATTAAAAGCTACAGCTTCACCTGATTTAAATGAAAATTGCTCCTTGGTCCCTGTTTTAAGGTTAAACATTATGAAATATAACTTATTACACTCCTAGTTTATTAAAAGAGGTTTTATGCTTAATAATTATGGTTACTGAATTAAGGGCATGTGACTGGATGGTAGTTTTTGATTGGTGGTTGTGTACTTAAATAGGGGAGGTTGAATGCATTCACTAATTCTGATGAAGTTATAACCTGAGAATGAACATGATTAATTGTAATTATTTTTAATAAAGTTTAGTTTTTTATTACCATGGCAGTCTCAACTTGTGGTTCCCAATTTGACTGTGTTGATTACTTATAGTCTGTGGTCGTTGGTAAACACTAAACCAAGAGAGTTTGATATACCCAGCCTGAAGCAACTACAACTAACTATATAGATGATTGAATGTTGATATCTTTTGACATTACCTTTTTATTTTTGAGAATGTGCAGCAGGTACTAAGCAAGTCAAGCAATGATCCCTGATACTGACAAGTCTTAATGTTAGTATATATATATAACAGATTTTCTAGTTTGTGCTGCTCTAATAACCAGAGTATAATTAGGGATTATGTGCCACTGTTGTTACTATATTTGTATGAGTTACTATCCTCTGGCTTGTGTCACTCCTTTATCAAGGTGTTTTTGTTGACTATTTCAGCATGTCTGTCCATTCATCCTCCTCCTTCTTCTCAGACTTATTCAAGCTGTTCTTGAAAAGGTCTTTTTATTTAAGACCACCAGGGATACAGGTGACACCTTGCTGGGATCTTATCTTTGTTCTGTGAAACCTAAATCTCTTTCTTTCTTTTTAAAACAGCTCATCAGGCTGATTTTTAATTCATGGGTGGGAGAATCTTTTCCTTATTGCTCTGACATCTGCAAGAGAGAGTATCTGAATTGCAAGCTGTCGTGGTTAGTGTATCCTATTTGGTTTTCCATAAAGATATGGCTACCTTAAGAACAAGTCTCTCATTCATGCCGATAGTAGTTTTGGAGTTTATTTAGAATTAAGCCATCATTATTCTTATATTCCTTCCGGAACCTTAAAACCATGGTGAATGGATTCTCTGTAATCTGAACATGCACAAGCAACTCAGGTATTTCCTAGACAGAACTGAGTCCTTTAAGAAAGCTGTACAGCTGTGCATTTACTATGATGGAACAAGATGGGGCAACCTACATCAAAACAGATGATTTCCAAATGGTTGTGCCTTACTATTTCTTTGTTATTTCTACCATGGGAAATCATTTCCAGGCAGGGTCAAGGTACATTCAATCAGAAAATCTGCTTTGTTCATGGCATATTGGAAAGAGGTGGACTCTTGGAGTATTCTAGAGGCAGCTACTTGATCCGCTGGACATATTGTTACAAAATGCAACTTCTGGATTTCTTTTTCAGGTCCAGCACTAGCTTTGCTTAGGCTATTTTTCAAGGATTCATATATCCTAATCCTTCTTTCTCCATGGTAAGATAAGCTATGATAATCTATCCATGTAGCTAAGGCTACTGTGGCAGTGATTGGCGATGAGCATATTTCAGTTGTGTAAATTGCACTTACCATGACAGTAATGTTCAGTTAATTCATTGCTTCAGCTGATGCACCCTCCTTCCTTCCCCAGATGTCTATAGAGTGTATAAACTACATATTCTACCTTTTTATTCTTCATTTATTTATTTTTCCCAGGACAGTGAAAGAAATCCTGAAGTATTTTGGCACCTGTTTTCTCCACACAGGAGCTTGAGATACAGCTGCTACAGCATTGATTTAACTGAACATCTACTATTATGGTAAGTGCAAATTACACAGCTCATCTTTGCCTGTCGAGCACACCTACTATGAACTATTATTCTATACTTCTAAATGCATAAACTCTTGAAAGAAAATAGACACCTTGACCTCTTTAGATATTGCTCAAATTTGACAGCATGTGATGTCTGTGATTTTATATTTATGATGATGGGTTAAAAACACAGGGGACATGAGGATGTATTCTAGGCACCATGATTTTTTTTTTTTTTTATTGTACTGCGCTCTCTAGATGAAAGTGTACCATATAACTTGCAATTTCCTACAGTTGACTCAGTAGTATTTTAAATAATATACCCATATGCAACAGTTACCATCTTCATAGTAGAGCAGATTGTAGATATTTTATAATCAGTTAACTCCATTTTAGTGACTGGATTATGTTTATGAGACTTCAATAGTGAAGTGTTATGAGAAACTTACGTATGACTAGTTTTTTTGCTTGGTTTATTTGCACTATGTATATTTCAGATGTGAGAATCACTGCGTATAATTTTAATAAATGCCAGAGTACTGAGTTATGTCTTGCTTGAGCTACTGGGTTATTTCTTGTTTAAAGTAAACACACTCATAAATCCTGCTTGCTTATTTTCTTCACAGTTATGCATACTTGCATACCATTTCCTCTGAAGTTTTAGGCAGACATTTGTTATCAGTCATTGAGTTCCATTCAGTGTCCTCGATTTATATGACCTGATAGATAAACTAAAACCTTCTTTTAATAAAGTATTCTTATAGGAGAACCAGGTTGGCTTAAGTGGAAAAAAAGCTTCAGGTCTGATGAAATGATTGAGATGACATGTCATATATTCATTTTGTCATAAGGCAGTGCTCGGTTTTTAACACCATATATGTTTGTATCTATTTTTTGCTCCATATCTTAGTTTTTACAACATTTCTCAAGACAATAATGAAGTTATGGTAACCTGCAAGTGTTCTAATGGCCCATCTGCAGCTACAGTCAATTACTTTTTATATTGCAAACCTTCAGTACAGTACATTTGGAAAGCTGAGTACTGCTGTCCCCATTCATGTGTAACAAGGATGAAATGCTTTTTTTTGGTATTTCTTCCAGTTGCTATTTTCCTACTAGCAATTTGTTTTTTGTCTGACTTGACTGCTTTGTTATTGTTTTCATTTTCATATAAAGCATTTCCTAGCAGGTATCTGTAACCTGAAACAAAATCATTTTTGTACAATACATCTCTCACATCTTATATTACTGAGTGATGACATTTCAGGGAAAATATTAATAGATAATTGTGTATCGAGTTTGTGTTTAACTGGTCTAGTTGTAACACTGAAACCTACTTGGAAGGCAAGATTATTTTAATTTATTTTACATGCTCAGAGTACTTCAGTGAGTGACAGTAAATGTGAAACCAGTTGTCATCAGATCTGCTGGCAGAGGTAAACTTCATATTAACATATTTCTTCTGTCTGACATGTGCCAGACAGACTAGAGTGACGATCAGTGCACCGTTTATTTCTCCTTCCATGAATGCATTGTGCATCAAACAACTATTCAACTAGAACAGGGATAGCTGTGTCTCAAAACCAGATAACCAGTTAGTACAAACAACCATTCAACTAGAACAGGGATAGTTGTGTCTCAAAACCAGATAACCAGTTAGTACAAACAACCATTCAACTAGAACAGGGATAGCTGTGTCTCAAAACCAGATAACCATTCAACTAGAACAGGGATAGTTGTGTCTCAAAACCAGATAACCAGTTAGTACATCGAATGTAGCCATCTTCCATCAAATATTGTGCCAGTAATTAAAAACCATGGAGCTTCTTACTGTGTATAACAATGTAATGCAAGGTATTACACCTCTCTCTATTTAAACACCAGCCTCTATTTTTAAACTTCTCTGTCTACATATTTATTCCTTCCTTGATCTATTTTAGTATATTTTCTTAATGGACCAGAATGCATCTCCATCAGAGGCCGGATATAATACAGATATTAGTGATTAGTTTTATTAGCAATTGCATCACATTTACAACTAACATATGTTCTTATGCTCCACAGATAGGAAGGGTGAAATGACTGATGGACAAAAGATTCTGAACTGTTTTAACAAGTAACTTGAATTAGCTGACTTGTGCCCAGGCATAGCAATCATAAGGAAGTTAACAACTAATAATTAAGCCCGTGATCCCTTGCAAATGACACTGATGTGATGTGATGTGATGAACATGTTTTGAAATGTGCTTCCTGTGGGGCTATATGAAAAACCAGAGAAGGAAACAAAATATGCATATTATCTGTTAATGTAGAAATGTTTTTGGACAGGTGCAAATTTGCTTTATTCAGAAGTGGAGGCAACCTACAGACCCCTAGCTTAAAAAAAGGAGTGCTTGAGAGAGAGAGAGAGAGAGAGAGAGAGAGAGAATATCCCTCCACCCTGTAAAGTGTCATGGAGCAGATATGAATACCACAAAACAGGAGTATAACTTGCTGCATTGTATTTGCCTTGTATTAACTATGTGACTGCATGGTGGAATACAAAAATTTATAATAAAAAACACAAGTGTGAGAAGACAGAATTAGTAGAGGAGCTTTAGTAAGTATCACATGGAATCACGGGTTTGTTGTCTAAATATATTAAAATCAGGAGAGAGTCCATCCTGCTTTCTATGAAGTATAATGGCAGTAATATGAGGTCAGTACTGAACTATACAGTGTCCCATTGGTTGCAATGAATCTATGGAAAACAGGAAGTTGCCTACTATATGTCTCTGTAGAGGGTGGCTCACTGAATTATGTAGACGACCTTGAAATGCTTAAAATAGTTTAAAGATTATTGCATGAAGATAAAAATAGTATGTAGAAGGCAACTGTAGCACAGTGACAGAAGAAAACACCTAGAAGAGGTTAGAAGAGGCATTACTTGAAGGCTAGAAAAAGTCGCTCATTGCTATGGCATGAGACGTGCAGAACATTCTGATTCTAGCTGTGCTTTAGGTAAAGGCAGGAAGAGGCTATAACACAGGTATAGAGGCACAACACTGTACCTACAACCCAGCTGACACCAGTCTGAATAGTAATTCAGGAGCTTGATGGCATAGACAGGGAAGCTAGGCATGCCATAGGTTCATAGGTAGGTACTAGGCTAAGGGTCCAAGGGCCTAAGTAAGCCTTAGCCAACAAGGTTCCCTGGCTTATGCCACCCAAGAAAGTTATTTTCCTGTGCCCCTGCCGGGCAGAGCCACAGAAGTGATCCCTGAGGTGTATTTCCTATTTCCCTTCCACTCATCAAGATTTTTCTTGAAGAGTTCTAATGAGGAACTTTGCTTGACATAGATGGGTAGCTTGTTCCAGAGTATGGGAAGATGAGAGAGCATGTGGTGTGGTGCAGTCCTTTCTTTGGGTGGCATGGAGACAGAAGCTTAGAAGTGAGGCTGGAATATAAGGCAGGAGAAAAGTCCTTGTTTGGATGAAAGTGGAAAATAAAAGTGTTTTTTATGCTGTGTGTTTTACTTGCATTGTGGAAATTGGCATTTTCATTTCCCTTAAGTGCTGATTTGGTGTTTTTTTGGAGCTCAGAAGGGAGGCTGGGATGTAAGGCAGGAGAGAGCAGAGCAGGCAGTGCTGCTTTATTGGCTCATGGCAGAACACACATTCAAGCTGCTCCTCATTGAACACCTAGGCTGATGTATATGTACATTAGCATGCAGGCCTAGGTTGATGTATATGTACATTAGCATGCAGGCCTAGGCTGATGTATATGTACATTAGCATGCAGGCCTAGAATGATGTATATGTACATTAGCATGCAGGCCTAGGCTGGTGTATATGTACATTAGCATGCAGGCCTAGGCTGATGTATATATACATTAGCATGCAGGCCTAGGCTGATGTATATGTACATTAGCATGCAGGCCTAGGCTGATGTATATATACATTAGCATGCAGGCCTAGGCTGATGTATATGTAAATTAGCATGCAGGCCTAGGCTGATGTATATGTACATTAGCATGCAGGCCTAGGCTGATGTATATATACATTAGCATGCAGGCCTAGGCTGATGTAAATATACATTAGCATGCAGGCCTAGGCTGATGTATATATACATTCGCATGCAGGCCTAGGCTGATGTAAATATACATTAGCATGCAGCTCTAGGCTGATGTATATATACATTGGCAAGCAGGCCTAGGCTGATGTATATGTACATTAGCATGCAGGCCTAGGCTGATGTATATATACATTAGCAAGCAGGCTTAGGCTGATGTATATGTACATTAGCATGTAGGCCTAGGCTGATGTATATGTACATTAGCATGCAGATGGAGGGATTTATGAAGGTAAATTATACTAGACCTCCTCTGGATTACAGCACCAGTTCTGGTAACTCAAACTTCTCATCCAAGGAAAAGAAAAGAATGAAACAGAGATGCAAGTGCCTTGTCCACACAATGGAGAAATTAATATGCCAACTGAGCACTTCATGGCCAAAGTGGATGCTAGACCGAAAAAAAAAGTTAATGTAGGAAGAGTTGTCCAAACAACATGTCTCTGTTAATCAGTAGTCAAAATGAACAGAGTGTGATTTCTTTATAGAAGTCACCAAGAAATCAGACTAGTTGTACCCCATGAAAAGCTAAATGAAGTAGGTTGAAGCAGAGAAGCATGCTGGGAACTTTCATAACATTAAAGTACATAAATAACAGACCTGTCTATTTGTCTGAATATCTGAAAACTAAGATATGGATCACAATTCTGCTGCAATTGTCTGACACAAACATTGTAGGGTCATAGAGAAGTGGAAATGTTATGAGGGATGAAAGATGAAAATAACAAATTTTAATGAGATATAATGCTGTCTGAATAAGTGAGAGGGGGGACATTTTATTTATTTATTTATTTATTTATTTATTTATTTACCGGGTAGAGTCTGACTCAGCTGAGAGACCTTTTTCAGTGGAGATCTGAGGAGAAAAGCTCCACTAGTAATCAACACAAGCAACTGACAGAAAAACAGCAGTGAAGAGTGATATAGCAGAATATAACATCCAGAGTACAAATGCAGAAATATTTGATGAAAGTTACAGGAAGGCTATTAAAAATATACAGTCTTGTATACAAAACTTGATAACAGGAATAATTTTTTTTTTTATGACTTGCTGTCTCAGAGTACTGTATTTGTTGGTATGAGTACAAAGTTGATCTAGCTAGGGTAAGAGATAAGAGATAACATACTGGTGAACTTACCTAGGAACTGTGTATGAGTATAGCCAGTGAGTAGTAAGGTGTTCTTTTAGGAGTCGTTTGAAGTGATGACTGTCAGGATTTGTTAGCATGTGTTGGGGTAGTAAGTTCCAGGATTTGGCTATTTTTTTGGAGTAGGCATTGTCTGCCATAGTAGTTATGGGATTTAGTTACCTTTAGAATTAATTTGTCAGACAATCTAAGGGCCCTAAGGTTTGTTTTTGGTTGAACTAGATCAATTTGAGCAGGGCAGTTGTTGGGATAATGGATGATACTATGGGCAATGGTTAGTTGGTTGAGAAATAATAGATTGGATAGTTCCATCCAGTTGCATTGGTGAAGGGCAGAACAGGGATGAGTTTTGTGGGAAAGGTTAGTGACAAACTTAGCTGTTTTGTTATAGCATGTCTGTAGGTTGTTCAAGTCAGACTTGTGCAGGATGGTAAAGCTTTGGGAGAAACAAAGGAGGGTGGATAGCTGCTGGATTCTTGCTGTGGTCAGTCTGGCGTTGTGGTTAGGTATGGTCTGACCCTATATAGTGAGCCAAGTTTGATGTGTACTTTTTCAATGGTTTGGGATATATGTTTGTCGAATTTCAAACCGTCATCCATTGTTACACCTAGAAGTTTAGTTTGATTAACAGGTTCAATTTTTGTGCCATTATCAGAGTAGATGGAGAGAGGGGGTGGGTTATTAGTTTTTTTATTACTGAAAACCATTAGCTTAGTTTTGTTGGGGTTAAGTAAGAGTTGATGGCTGGTGAGATATGGTTCAATGTCTTGGAGAGTTTTTTGTCTTTTTTCTTTTAACTCCTGAAGAGAGAGGGCAGAGCAGATTAGAAAGGCATCGTCAGCATATTGAATGATAGAAAGTAGTTGAGTGGAGGTATTGAGGTTTTTGGTAATTATGATGAAGAGAACAGGTCCAAGGATGGATCCTTGGGGGACTCTGATGGAGATGTGAAGATGTGGGGAGAGTTTGTTTTCCTACCTGGTAGACTGTTGTCGGTTAAGTGAGACAAATACACTCAGACTGATTAAAGAGTTCATTTTTCAGTCTTTTTGTTCCACTTATTTCTTATTTGAGATGCAATGTTATTCTGAAGCAGGACTATTTTCATTTATTTCAAACTTCTTTTAGCCTCCCAGTTTTGACTTCCATTCATTTCAGCAGTTTAATATACTTCTATAACATTTAATCTCACAAAAAAAATGGTATGGCACTCCATGAAATCATATAATGTCAGCCAGAAGTCATAATTCCCTGATAAATATAATTAAATGCCTGTGAAACAATGTTTTAAACTAGCACAATAATGTAACAAGATTGAGGCAAAGTGGCTTGTCGTGCTCATTGCAGAAGTATTGGTTAATGCAGACAGAGTAAGGGTGAGCACTGTAGGAGCTCTGGCTTTGTACCTGGCTAAGAAACTGTTAGCCGTGTATGTGTGTCTTTTCAGATGCGCTGTGAAACGTATCTCCTTTCCTTCTTTTCTGCCTAATTTCACACAATATGTAATATTCTGTGCAATGAGGGCTGACTGGGTAGGTAAACATGCAAAAGTGTAATCTTAGAAAACAAATTCATTTTATTTAGACATATATCATTTAAACTATAATTATTGCTGTCATATAGTAGACCTTGATATTGCGTAGTTTAATTTAGTCTGTTGCAATGCAATGCATTCCAGCTTCTGTGTTCTGAAACAAATGTAAAAATACATTCAGAGATTTTCATGTCTGAGAAGCGTAGGGATGTTATTTTGCTCTTCAGCTGACATTTGTTTGTAATACTGTCATCAAAGACTAAAGTAAGGATACTTAAATCATTAAAACTGTGCTTTCTAAATCTTTTCATGCTGCATTTGAGTATGGTCTCAAAATGATGTAGCAGACAAAAATGTAGACATCGCCAGCTTTACTACCCACTTAATGGAATGAAGACTGGGGTAATTGAAGCACAGCAAATCAAATAATTGACATAGCTTGAGTAAAATTAGGGCAGTGCTCAACAATGACTTACACAGAAGGGCAAGTTCTGACTAGTGGAATGCAGAGCACTTTGATAAAGGTATATAGGCATGATTGTTTTTCTGCAAATATGATACAGATATAAATGAACACTATAGAATAATAAAGGCAATTCAAGCAATTTAAAAAAAAATGCTTACAGAAAGATGGTTGAAATCCTCTGCATTAGATAATTAAATTCATTAGCCAGAAAAATACATTTGCTAATCATTTGTTTAATGTTTACGAGCAGAATGGGTTGGGGTGGGAGCTGGTGGTGAATGCAGTCCAACCAGGAAGTGCAATGCAGGTAAATTGTGATACTTTTAATAGCAATTAATTCAATTTCTGTTATCATATAATGTTACAAAAGAACAGCTTTTATATTTTGTAGGATGACAATCAATAGTCGTTGTGTTATATCATGGTAAGGCACTGAGGAACTGGAAAAGGAAGAGTCACTATATATAACTTTTAATAAAATACTCTTCTTTCATATTCAACACATTTTGTTAGACTCCATGTGTCAGTGACATAATGCATTACATAAAACAGGAAATAAGCTGGAATAAGTTTTATTGGCTTCAAAACAACTAATGGACCAATACATCAGAGGATGAATAATGGGGCAGGCCATATTTAAGGTACAGATAATTCAGACATAGGCACATATTGTACACATTATGGGAGTTTAACAATTCTGAAACGTCTTTATTTCTTTTTTCTTAGCCTTTATTTCCTTCTCTCTTTCTTTGTTTTGTCCTTCCTTGTTTCCTTTCCTTTTTCCTTCCTTCTTTCTTGGTTTCTTTACATTTGGTTAACAGAATTTCAGTTATGTGTTTTCTGAAAGTCCACTTCTGAACAATGTAATTTAGAAATCATAAATACATACACACACATATATATATATATATATATATATATATATATATATATATGGATTCACTTTATATAATCTCAAAATACTGAAATATTGAATTTCAGTATTTCGAGACTATAAAGCCAAAACACCCAAACACTGAAAACTACAATCACGAAACACAAAACCTCGACCATTAAAGCACACATACAAACACAACTACACCTACCTTTGCACATCACAAACACACACAAGCACACACTTACTATAAGCAGGGGGGCAACCCCCTGCACCACCCATGTGAGAGGCTGCACCCCTCACAACCTCTACTTATATATACTAACTCTGAGGTCGCACTAAACACCAACACACACAAAACTCACCAACATACATTCTACACCCCCCTAGCACAAACATCATAAAGATACAAACACCACCACTCTCAATACTGACACACTCCCACTCTCACATACATACCCTAACCCACACGTAACACTCCCCAACACATTCACAAACACACAAACCCTCCCCAAAATCCTTAAAAACCCTCACTTACCTAATGTGCCATCAGTACCGTGTGTTTGACATTTTCAGGATATTCTGCAGTTTCACGCATCTGCAGATTCGACACTTTGGTCTCGAGATACTGAAATTCGGCAATTCAGTATTTCAAGATTCCAAAGTGAATCCACACACACACACACACATACACACACACACACACACACACACACACACACACACACACACACATATATATATATATATATATATATATATATATATATATTTGTTGCTACAAGGCCCCTGTAACCCCCCTAACCCTCATAATTATATATGCCTACTCCATGGTCAAACTACAGTGAATAAAATTGGAAAAATTCCCAGAAAACTGTGCCATCAACTTGTACAATAAAACATAATGCATTAAACTGAACTCTAATATTCATCTTCTGTAAAAAGATACATTAGCCTCAATGTCTTTCATTCTTTTCCACATTCATCTATTTTTACACTTGCTACATTCTCTTTTCAAAACATATAGTCAGTATATAAAATATGCCCAAGTTAGGGCCTAAAGTACAATTTTCACAGGATTCTTTGCATACATTGTGATTGCTGAGAGCCTGTAGCCAAGTACCAGTATAACTTGCATGCAATCACAAAATCCATTTATTTTGATTCCACATCTCACCAGTAGTGAGTATCCAGGTAATGATCTGGTTCAGAAAGTATGTACCTCATTTGTTTTTATTCTCAAAACCAAGAACTGCACTGTGTGTTTTCATTCCACAGATGAACTGCCCTATTTTCTTGGCAGTCCTTCATTTCAACATTAATAAAAGGAGTCATAGAGTCCTGGAGTCTTTCATTTCAATAACATTGGAGATTACTCTTGGCTAAGCATTCTTTTAGTGGAAACAAACTTGTTATATATTTAGAAATTAAAAATAAATACATAACACCAGGAATGTTTTTGTGAAATAAGTCCATGCCATGGGTAGGTTTAGACTCTTGTAGTGAATTGCCATTTGACTCGTATAGTAACCAACCTAGAATAATTTAGATAAATTATTTTGAACCAGTCTTAATGCATACCTCTCAATCTCTTAGCATAAGAAATCTAGACAAAGCCTAAAATATGGGAGACAAAGCCTCAAAATAGGGACAGATTTTAAATATTGCTCTTACAAACTTAGAAAATTGCTAGAATAACAGGATTTGTGTTAGCACACATTTTCTGAAGGATATGAATCTGACACTCAAATATATGTCATTATTTAATAACTTCAATCCTCAGTGATTTGGCAGGAGATCATATATTTTATGGGGAACAGATCAAAAGTATGAGGCAAAGATCTGGACATTCTATGAAAATCTTAACTGTTGAGAGAGGTATGTTTTCGGGACTAAGCTAGTAAATACTTTTCCATGACATATATGTAAAGATCAAGAATCTGTCATCTGATAATTTGATAACTGTGATTAGAAAAGTTGCAAGATATGAAGTTAGAAGTTAAAACCTTTGTGAATCAATGAATAATAATGCTAAGAATGCCCTTCTCAGCATTGGACTTATGTAGAAAACTACAGAATTAAGGTGAAGAACTGGCCATAACATACTATTCAGGGACTGACAGACTGCCAGCTACTTAGAAGTTGATATGAATTAAACTCTCAGTAAGTCCTGATGGTTTGGAGAGGAAAACAGCAAGACAGAAGGAGATGCAAGAGATGTTAATGAGTGCAACAACTGAATAAAAAAGCTTGCAATCTAAACTTTTATAGGCTTGTCAGGCCTAGGCATATCAGACTAACAATGTGGACTTGCAGTATGTGCTATGTGCTTGCAATAATCAAGGTTGATGAAAAACAAAGATGTTCATAATCCAGATGAATCAATAAATATATTATTAGAAAATGTAAGATTCTTACTAAGTCTGTCCTCTTTATCAGATCAGTTTTAAAGAATGAGAAGTCATCTTTATGTGTATAAAAATAATCACATGGTACGACTAAAAAAGTAACATTTTAAAACTAAATTAAATTGACATTTGCTAGTCTAGTCTACATAGGTTCATAGGTAGGTACTAGGCTATCGGCCCAAGGGCCTACGTAAGCCTAGCCAGCAAGGTATCGTGTTTGCCAGAAAATCCCCTACTTAGATACATTTAACTAATATTGGTGTTTAGCCTTACTGTCCAGTGAAATATCAGTGCAACAGCAACTTTATAAACTTTTATTTACTGTTTGCAAAATAGAAACACTGTATTTCTCAGTGTGTGCAACACTCTGTGACATATTACACGCAGCTTACATTAAGGCAGATTACTTGTTATTGTTTAAGAACATGGCATATTCTCAAAACTAATGATTTCTGTATCTTTACTTCTCAGAATTAGTGATTTTTAGTATCTTTACTAAGTCTGTTGTCATCATTGTACAACATGGACCTGAAAAGAGGCACTAGCTAGAAATGGATTAACATTTTTAGTCTCAATCCAGCCACTGCAATACTTTTCTTTATACCAGGGGACTGTGTTAGTGAAGTTTATGCATGCAAAGTCATCGGCTCTGTTCGACTCCTCAAGTTGCTCCCTTTTGCAGCAACTGAAAAGGGATGTTTGCTGATCATGGATACAGTACTTTTCTGTGCATATTCATCACAAACAGTTTTACATATCCAGACGCAGGCAAAATATTATATAATCTGCTCTGTGGGGATTATTTTATCCATTCAGATACAGGTAAAACATTATATAGCCAGTCCTACAGAAATTATAAATTTAGTGAGGAAATATACTTGGTACAGTGCAATTGTTTATTTGTCTATTTTAAAAACATTGAAAAGACTGAAAGCTTTCTTCACACTAGGGCTGAAAGCAACCTAAGGGCAACAAACAGTGTAGGCATTTACTGAATGCTTTAGGTAATTAGACATTGTAATCTACATATAAGTGTATTTTTGAATTTGAAATTTTGCACATAAAGTTTAAAAGCCTTTTGAATACTAGGATTAAAGACTATCTGAGGGTAAAGAAAACAACAGACATTTCCAGAATACTTTAAGTAAACATTCATTGTAATATATGTATGAATGAATTGTCAAATTCAGACTTTGTACATATGGTTAAAAGTCTGATAGGGGCTTGATGAAATGCTTGTCTCTTCTAATAAACTATTGTTAATTTATCATGGCTGTTTGATCACTTTTTCATTTTTATTCAGTTCACAGACTAGTTCATTTCCAATTGCTTATGGACCATGGACAACATTTCAGTATTTTACCAGTCCTAGGTTGGCATGCAGAACTGGAGGCAAATGGCATGAAATTGCACGTACATAACTCAGTTGTAATGGCAACAAATGGGGGAAATCAGAAGCTGCTAAAAATTGAGACATTAAGGAAAATAGTTGAACACATTAAATGCTTCATGTATCTGGGAGGGATAGTTGAGGAGAAGGGAAGTCTGACTGAGCAGGTCAAAGCTAAAATCAAAGAGGCTGCAGCTAGCTGGCACATAATGTCAGGGTAGTGTATGACAGAAAGAATATTAAAGAAGCTGAACAGTGAGGTGTACAAAACAGTGGTGCGACCAGTACAACTACTGGTATGGAAACCATGGTAGTAGAGACAGAGCAGTTGAGAAAGCTACAGATGATGGAGATGAAGTACCAGAGACAGGTTGCAAGATGCACACTGTGGGACAAATGAAGAAATGAAGATGTAAGAGCAGAAGTCCAAGTAGGTCAAACCGCAGAAAAGGTCAAAGGGTACAAATTACTGTGTTTCAGATACATGTGCAGGAAACCAGAAGACAATCTGGTGAAGAAGGCTGGGACAGATAGGAAAAAAGGCAAGAGGAAACAAAAGATGGATTGTGTCTGAGAAAACCTGTGACAGGCATGACTATGGAAGAAGGTAGGAAAGTGGCATTTAATTGAGAGAGATGGTAACAGTTGATGTGACCTTTTGTTCCCATGAAGAAAATGGGAAAAGGGGGGTGATAATGTTGCTGACAGTAATGGACTGATATCAGACAATGTTACAGAAACAACTACAAAGAGGTAGATTCAGACAATGATGACAGATGAATTCTCAGAGCTGTGGAGAATGAAGTCGTATAAGGGCCAGGTTTGAAGGGTTTCAGTTAATCAATGACTGTCAGTAGTAATATTGACTGTTCATATCTGTAAATTAGAGCTGACCTAAAGGATTCATCAACAGGCCTGTGCTACTCAGTTTGTTATTTTGGAAAATTTAAAGAAGTTATCAGAATTAGCATCTGTCTTTCACAGTTCTTAGTATACTTTACAAAAATAGGATACATTGAAAAGAAACATAATCTAAACTAGGAAACACTGAAGTTTTATACATTTCCGGACATTTACTAATAGCAAAGCAATATTAGGCCTGTTGTTTCCAGAAAATAATGTCACTTACAGATTGCAACTGCATCACATACAAATTGGTACTACATCATACATACAAATTCATACTGTATCACATGTAAATTGGTACTACATCACATAAGAATTTGTATTGCATCACATAAAAGTTAGTACTGCATCACACACAAACTGGTGCTGCATCACACACAGATCAGTACTTTATCAAATACAAATTGGTACTGCATCACATAGAAATTAGTTCTGTAACACATACAGACTGGTTCTGCATCACATACAAACTGGTACTACATCCCATGCAACCTAGTACTGCATCACATAAAATTTCGTTCAGCATTGTATGCAAATTGATTCTGCATCACATACAAATGGGTGTTGCGTCACATACAAATTGGTATTGCATCATATGGAAATTGCTACTGCATCTGTACTGCATGACATACAAACTGGTATTGTATGAAATGGCAGACTCACAACAATGGTTCTGCCAGCTTGATTGTCTGAATTTACATCAGGAATATGGGAAAAGGTGGCAGCAATGTGGATCTGTGGTAAAATGTGTCTCACAGTGCCAATGTCTGGGGGTTTAATTCCAACTTCCAGCTGCTGTCTCTGTGGAACTTTCATGATCTCCACATGTCTGAGTAAACTTTTACTTTGTTAATCCAGTTAGTCCAGGTTCAAAAACCATGCTGGCTGATAGGATTAACTAATATTGTCCAGACTTACTATATGTACCCTTTCCTTTCCCTTTGTGGTTCAGGTCATGGTTAATAAGGGTCTGCAGATATACTCATTGTGGGCTAATAAATGAGAAATAAAACTTAAGATCATTATATTTTCTCTGTCAGCATTTTTACCAGATCTGTCAGTAATTATTTTCTCTGAATGAACAAAACACAATTATTTGACATCTTTCTTCTGCTCTATTATTAAATTCATAACAAAATATTTTAGGAGCACTGTTCAGATTTTATGGCATATGTATTAAACAGCAATAGCACATACTTTTTCATTATATATGTTTGACGTACTGGGGTAAGTCTGTAAGTATTTTCACTAAACAACCATCTCAAAGCTGGAATGATTGCAGTCCATAAACACAAATTTCCTTTAACCCTGCATATTAATCTGTAGGTATTTCACATTATGACCATTATGATAATTAATGTAGTAGTAATATTCTGAATTACTACCACAGTCTGTTAATTATTAACATTCACAATTATTTTAATAAGAGATGTTAAACGGCTAAGGAACATACTGCATAATATCATAGCCATGAACTTTAAGGCCAATATTCATAGTAATTTGTGTAAATGCAACAGGAGTATCAATGATGAATGAGCATAGCAAAGGTTAGACTCATAGAAGCCTTTGACATGAATGTGAAATGCCTTAAGTATAATGAGATGCAAACATACCTCTCAACTGCCCAGCTTTTCACAAAATGTCCAGATTTTGCTTTACATTTTTTGTCTGTTTTTCATAAAATTTGTGGTTTTCTGGGCAATCACTGAGGATTGAAGTCACTAAATAATGACATGCATTTGAGTTTCAGACTTTATATATCCTTCAGAAATGCATGTTAACATGAGTCCTGTTATTCTAGCTACTTTCTCAGTTTATAAGAGCAATATTTAAAATCAGTCCCTATTTTTGGCCCTTTGTCCCCCATTATTTTGGGCTTTGTCCAGATTTCTTGTGTTAAGAAGCTGGAAGCTATGGATTCAAATTTGAAATGTAAAGAAGCATACACTAATGAGGTGCTCTTTCATTTACTAGTCCAGTGTCAGCTTGGTAGGCACATTCCCTGTTCCAAAATGAAACATTCCCCACTGATCCCTTTAGCACTATGTCCAAGTATGCACAAACACAACAATGAAACATTTCTTCACTGATCCCTTCAGCAGTATGTCTAAGTATGCACAAGCTCCAAAATGAAACATTTTCCAAAACAATCCTTTCAGCAGTATGTCCAAGTATGCTCAAGTATCAAAATGCAACATTTCCCCACTGATCCCTTCAGCAGTATGTCCAAGTATGCACAAGCCCCAAAATGCAACATTTCCCCACTGATCCCTTCAGCAGTATGTCCAAGTATGCACAAGCCCCAAAATGCAACATTTCCCCACTGATCCCTTCAGCAGTATGTCCAAGTATGCACAAGCCCCAAAATGCAACATTTCCCCACTGATCCCTTCAGCAGTATGTCCAAGTATGCACAAGCCCCAAAATGCAACATTTCCCACTGATCCCTTCAGCAGTATGTCCAAGTATGCACAAGCCCCAAAATGCAACATTTCCCCACTGATGTACACAAGCCCCAAAATGCAACATTTCCCCACTGATCCCTTCAGCAGTATGTCCAAGTATGCACAAGCCCCAAAATGCAACATTTCCCCACTGATCCCTTCAGCAGTATGTCCAAGTATGCACAAGCCCCAAAATGCAACATTTCCCCACTGATCCCTTCAGCAGTATGTCCAAGTATGCACAAGCCCCAAAATGCAACATTTCCCCACTGATCCCTTAAGTAGTATGTTTGAATGTGCACAAGCAGCAAAATGAAACACTTCCACCACTGGTACCTTGAGTTCTCTCCCCATGTATGCACATGCACATCCTTGACATCAAATGAAACCTTTTCCCTTCACATCTCCATATTCTTCATTTAAATTGCTGCTTACTGGTGTAAGTTGAAGCATTGAAAAAAAGAATTTCTACTAGAAAGCTTTGCTGTTATTATTGCTGCTTTTACTATTTTGGAACAAATCTTCAGATGTTTTGGTCCTGGTTTTATTTTTGTGTGTTTGCTCATGTAAGTTCAGGGCCATTTACACATCTGATATGCAAATGAGCTCATTATGGCTTCATCTCTATGAGTACGGCTGATGCGCAGACATGTAACATCCTTTATCTGCACATCAGCTGTGCCTATTGCTTATGCCTTAAGGATATTAAGCTTTTGCAATAGGGAGGCATGTTTATAAAAAGGCCTCCATGTTTATGTATTCATCCTGAAGGCCTGTGATTTGCATATCTATGTAGTGCCATACTTCTCACTTGTCCAGATTTTTGCAGAATGTTCAGATTTTTGCCTATATTTTTGGTCTGTTCCTCATAAAATTTGTGTTTTTCTAGCAAATCATTGGGATGATCTGAGAAATAAAGTCACTAAATGACATGCATTTGAATTTCAGACTTCATAACCTTCAGAAAATACATTCTAACACAAATTATGTTATTCTAGCAACTTTCTAAGTTTATAAGAGTAACATTTAAGATGTGTCCGTATTTTTCAGTCTTTGTCCCCCATTATGACAGGTTTTGACAAGATTTCTTGTACTAAAAGGTTGAGAGGTATGTGTAGGGCTGGTCTTCATGGATTGCCTCTACAAAAAGGCAAAGCCCCAGACTATGAATATCTGCCTAAAAGTCATAGGAGAAAGTCTGAAAGATGAATTTGTTAGAACAAAAATTCTCAGATATTAGACTGATATTTAATAAGAGATAAGGAATTTTTGCATAAGTTAGGATAGATGTTAATAAAATTTATGTTCCTAAGCAATTCAAACTTTGTGAAGAAAATCCCAATGTCATGGAAAAATAATGTTAAATCTGAAGGCAGAAAACAGAAGAGGTAAGCAGAATAGTCCAAAATTAATCTAAAGAAAGCATTGTCAAAATTATTTGATTTATAACTTATTCCCCAAAAATAGAACACATGACAAAATAATACCATATCAAATGAAAGCCAAAACAGTGGGTGAAGTAATAAAACCTATAATTATTTAAAACTACACAAAAAAATGAAAGCTTGTGCATTTGTAATTACATGCAATATTATGTGAGTTAGGAAGCTAAATAAATAAACTTATAACAGATTTAAAATTCATACTAATGTTGCCCACCTTGGTCAGAGAAAAGTAAATAATGAATTCTGTGTAACGCCTTAAAATGAAATGTAACTGCTGATGCAACTGCATTGGTAAATACTACTATACAAAATTAGAGAGACTTAATGTCCATGTTTACATAGCAACTGGAATAATTTTATAAACAAAAACAGCAGTCTTTTTTAAACATATAAAAATCTGCTTTACCGCCTACACATAAATTAATCTATTGCATTGCATAATATAGTGTGATGAAATGGAAGACTTAATTTTCCAGTCATCTCAGAATGGCACTCCTCGGAAGTACTTACTTTTATGACAACACATGTGATTAAAACATTTAGATAGCACCAGTTCCATGTGTAAAACATATAAAATCCAATTTGACAGATTATTTCAAAACTGATCCATTATAGTTTCACGTTTCTGACGCCACTAAGTACCTATTTACTTACATTGACAGAATCACTTTCCAATCTACTGTTTAGTAAAAATCTAAGTGTAGAGCCTTTACTGGGCAGTAGAAAAAAATGTAAAATACTACGAACTGTAATTTCCATTAAAAAATAGGCTTTATCTGGCAGATTAGTGCAGAGGATTAAGAATATAATTTACTGATGATGTTAATCCTGTAGTCCCGTGTTTAAATATATCAGTCTCAATTTATTTACTAGAGAACATTCAGTAACTTACTGTACTAGACCATGTTTTGAGTTCAATCCTGAAAACAATAAATTCTGTCTAGTGAGTTTACAATTTTAAAAGATAAAATAAACTGTGATTTTCTACATTCTGATGAAAGACTGTCTTCAAATGCATTTGGAGATCCATTAGTCAGTACTGACTTAGTGCTGACAATGAAAGTAAACTTGAAGATATTTTTGAGCAATTTTACTCAGGAGAGAGCAGATGGTCGACACTATCTAATATATATATATATATATGAACATGTAGGTATTACATTAATCTTTTGAAGTGAACTTGTGCTCCCCAAAAATTTACAAAGGGGGGGGGCAGCAAGGAAGATACTACTTTCGTTCCTCGAACACAGAAAAGAAATAGATATGGGGGATAATGTCAGTTATGTGATACACTGCTTTATGATACTCAGATAAAGAATAGGATGAACATATAGTATGTCCCTAGATTGGCTAATTAAATCTTACAAAATTAAGAGGCATATTTTATTTTGAAAAATAATATGATATCCTTACATTCACTGCTGCAGTATTCTTAACAGATGGGATTCCCTGCCTTGGAAGCCCAAACATCCAGCCAGTCTACCAAAGACTACTTGTTTTTAAAAGGTACACCGAACGTCACCCAAATGCTCCTTGCATAGTATAGGGCATAAAGGTGACATTCAGGCCTACTATAATCAGAACTCCTTTGACACCAATCTAAATGTATCTTTTTACTGTTGGTCTGTTTACTTGTATCTGCTTTCTGTCATCTGAACGCATTTTCATTCCCCACTGACTACTTACATCTGTTTGCTGACTTCTATTGCGATTGTAGATGTGTCCCTTTGGGAATTTTGTTTTATCTTACTTTTTTGTGCTCTTTGGGGTTAATGTCATCCTGGAAGGGTAGATGCTAGTGCGGGAGACAGATTTCCCCATAAAGACTGCCATAATAAGTGTATATTTTTTGTCTAGCAGCTGTATGACTATCCATCTCTTCCCAGCCACATTCCTCTTTCTCTTCTCCTTTCTCTTTCTTTTCCTGTTTGGCTTCAGATCACTCAGGATTCTTGGGTTCCGTTGATTATTTGTCAGGGGTACTTCATGGTGTGGAAACCTCATCTTCCTTTTATGGGCATTGCTCAGGTTCCTCGGGAACAGCTTCCCTTTCTCCCAGAGGTTTTTCAAAATCTCTTGACTCAGAGTACTATTCAAGAGGTGCCTGTGGCCCAAAGGGGGAAAGGTCTGTACTCCAGTCTTGGAGACTTATTCTAATCTAGACCTCTCTCATCTAAACACTTTTCTAAAAGTGCCTTCCTTATAAATTGCTGTCCCTTGAGATTCTGTTTCCTCTCTTCCTCCCTCAGGCCTAGATGGTATCTTGGGATCTCAAGGATGCTTATCTCCATATTCCAATCCATCCTCTTTTCAGGAAGTTTTGCATTTCTCTGTTGCTTCCTGCCAGTTTCAGTTCTCTGCTTTGTCCTTTGGCCTTTCTACTGCCCCACAGGTGTTCACCAAATACCTTGCTCCTGTAATTGCTTTTTGCAGGCTTCAAGGGATCCACATATTTCCTTACTTAGATGACCTGTTGATTCAGGCATTCTCTCCAGACAACATTTTGCAAAATCTTCATTTTGCCATTTCCTGCCTTCAGAGCCTGGTGTTCACTATAAATTTCAAAAAGTCTTCTCTGACTCATTTTCAGGATCATGTTTTTCTGGGTTGCAAGAGTCAGACAGTGTCAATGCTTGCATCCCTGCACCCTTAAGAGGCCTTAACTCTAATTTCTTTCTTTCAAATGTCTTCCTCTGGCTTCCATTACCATCAGGGAGTTTCTGAGAGCTCTGAGTTTCATGGCAGCCACCATTCTGATGCTCCCTCTGGACTAACTTCACATGAGAAAGTTTCAGTGGTTTCTAAAGTCACTGTGGCTCCAACATGCACATCCTCTAGACTTTGTAGTTCCTCTTCTTCCTTGTCTCAATCAGGAACTTCACTGGTGGTTGCCTCGTCAGCAGAAGGAGCACATCAGTGTCAAAGACTTGAGAGCTCTTCTGCTGGCTCTTCAGGCCTTTCATCCTCTTTTCTCTCCAGGGCCTGTCAAGGATTTCAGAGACAATACCACAGTTATGTGGTATATCAACAAACACGGAGGAACAAGATCTTATATTCCTTGCCAACTGATACGTCTCGTATGGGATCTTGCTGTCAAGTATCAAGTGACTCTTTAGGCAGTTTATATCCCTTCTGGCCAGAGCATTGTGGCAGACACTCTGAGCAGGTCCTTAACTCAGTCTTGCTAATAGATGCTTCACAGGGATGTGTTTCTGGGTATTATAGGTTCATAGGTTCATAAGTAGGTACTAGGCTATTGGCCCTAGGACCTATATAAGCCTAGCCAAAAGGGTACCCTGGCTTTCGCCACCCAAAAAAATTATTTTCCTGTGCCTCTATTGATCAGAGCCACAGAGGGGATCCCTGGGGTGAATTTCCTATTTCCCATCCAATCACCAAGATGTTTCTTGAAGAGTGCTAATGAGGAGCTTTGTTTGATATAGATAGATAGTTTGTTCCAGAGTATGGGAAATCTTTATTCCATACCTCAAGCATGTTTGGTTTATTGTAGTGACAAGGTGTAGGTCCCTAGAGCGTGTAGCTTGGAGGGATTGGGATTTCTTTAAATAGACCATGTCCAACAGCTCTGGGTTTGACATAGCTTTGTATGTTAGGCAGAGATTGCCTCTGAGTAAGCGATATGTGACAGAGTAAAGCTGGAGTTTTTTTGAGATGGTCTGCATAGGGCATCTATTTGAGGCCAGTAATCCTCTTTGTGAAGTTTTTCTGCGGCCTTTCCAGTTGTTGTAGATGTCTTGTGAGATACATACCAAAAGGGGAGTTGTACTCTATAATGGGTCTAATGAGTGATGAGTAGTGGGGAACAATGACCTCTTTTTTCCTGCATGAGAAACCTTTTGTGATGAGGTGTGCTACATAGAAGGATTTCCTGACTACTGTGATGATGGGATTATCAAAGGAGAGACTACTGTCCACCTGTGTCTCAAGGTCTCTTATTACACTTTCAGTGTTAAGTAGACTACCACCTATGCGGTAGCTCATGGGTACAGAGTTTTTACCAAAGGGGATGACAATGCACTTTCTGGCATTGAGCTTGAGGCCATGGCTTTGACACCAGGCATCTGTCTCCATGAGGCCCTTTTGTAGGATGTCCACATCGTTAGGAGTTTCAATTATGGCTCCTAGTTTGCAGTCATCTATGAACTTCATTAGCCAAAGACCTTCTTTGTTAGCCTGTACTTCAGAAAAGTAGATACCCAACAAGAGAGGAACCAGGACTGAACCCTGTGGTACTCCATTTGTCACTGGTCTGAAGTCGGATTTGGAGTCTGCTACTTTCACAGTGTGGATTCTGTCAGTGAGCCAGTTGGCAATCCATCTTGTGACATAGGGATTTATACCTAGTTTAGTGAGTTTATCTATAATTCCAGAGTGGGGGGTGGTGTCAAAAGCCTTGGCGAGATCTAGATAGGCTGTGTGAAACACCTTACCCTCGTCTACAGCTTTGGTGACTTCTTCAAAGAAGTCTATCAGGTTTAGGAGACATGATCTGCCTTTTACAAACATGAACTGGGTGGGGTCCAGAGTTTGGAGATTACCAGTGACTTTGTGTATAAGATCCATGATGATACGTTCCATGGCCTTGCAGACCATCTCATTAGGCTAATGGGGCGGTAGGTCATGGGGTCCATGGTGGCTCCCCCTTTGTGGAGTGGGATAACTGTTGCTGTGCGCCATTCAGTGGGCAAAAAGCCTGAGGTGAGGCTATGACTGAACATGGTGTTTAGGTGGGGTGCCAGTTCATTCTGCAGTTCCTGTAGAACGCAGCCTGGGATGTTGTCATGTCCCATGGTTGCTGTGTTCTTGGCTTTGAAGAGTGTGTTTTTTACCTGTGCAGCTGTGATTACAGGAACTTTGCATTCTTCCAGTATAGAGATGGACCCTTTAGGGGGTGAGAGGGGGGGGAGTTAGCACTGAACCTATCTGCCAGGATGTTGTCGATATCAGTTGGTTCTGTATATTTAGTGCCATTGTGCTGTAACTCAGAGCAGATCCGTGTGTTGCCATTGAGATTCTTGACATAGCTATAGAATGCTTTGTGGCTGTCTTTAGAATCAGTGGCGATTTTGTTTTTGTAACTAGCTTTGGAGGATTTTATGTGGGATCTCAGTTTCTTACTGTGGCTGACCAGGGATTTCCTCCAATCATGGGATTTTACTCTTTTTTGCAACAGTTTCTTTCTTCTGTTGTAGAGTTTGTTTATGGAAGGGGACCACCAGATTGGCTTCCTTTTTTTGGAAGATAGCATCTTGGTTCTGATAGGGATAGCATGATCCATGCACTCGTGTAAGTGCTTATAAAGTGCATTTGTGTAAGATTCAGCACTCGTACCTCTATTGTCCATCTGCATGGGTGTCGTGAAGTTTGCCACTTCTGTCTTAAGAAGCATGAACTTAGCTTTGGAGAAATTTTTTACAGTGATTTCCCCTAATTTGGGGGGGGGGATGTGGATGTCTAGGTTGATTAGCTTGTGGTCGGATCTGACCAACGAGGAATTGACTTCTGATGTGGAACACCAGTCGCCCATGTTGGTAATGACCAGGTCTAGGATATTGCTGCCCCTAGTGGGGGTGTGGATAAGTTGATCCAAGGCATTGGAATTTATGAATTCCAGAAAACATTGAGCAAAAGAGTTGGTACATGAGTAGTTTTCCCAGTTAATGGTGAGGTAGTTGAAATCGCCCATTATTAGGGTGCTGGGTTGTACCCTAATATTCCAGTGTATCAAGAAATGAGGAGTATGAATCCTGGAGCATGGTGGGGGATCTGTAGCAAGTTACAGTTTGGATTGCGGTCTTGCCCATAGTTAGTTGCACTTGGATAATCTCGGATGCATTATGCTGAGCAACTAGCCTGGAGGTGTGGATATCCTTAATGAATATGGACACACCTCCACCTTTAGTGTTTTGGTCCAGGTTAGGTGGCCAAAAGGTGTGGTATGAATTACAGCCTGGTAATGCAGGGGTGCTATCTGGAGCCTTAAACCAGGTCTCTGTCACTGCACAGATGTCAATGTTTTCCATTTTAGGGAGTGCCTCGAGTGAATGCGTTTTGAGGTTTAGACTTCTAGCATTGAGTAGCATTATCCTCAGATTTTGCTTGCTTGTACCTGCTAAGGTGGTGAATTTGTCATTTGAACCTTACTTAAGAAAGACACTATAGGGGTGGCAAGAGCCTTAGCCAGTATTCAGAATCCCAAGGGTGACAGGTTCAGGCCATCTCTGGCAAAGCATCATGGTCTGTAGATCATGTCATCCCAGGCAGACAAATACTGGATCCCCTTAGAATGACACCAGATGCTTAGCCAATTGTTGAAGTCAGTCATTTTGTCTTTGTACTGTGGTATCATTCTAGGTGATGCCAGGATGCTACTTGGGGCTAGGGTCATACCTGCCTGTGCTACAAGATCGGAGAGCTCCTCCATGTCTCTTTTCATGTAGTCCAGGGAGGTGCATCTCAGGTCATTCACACCAACATGGACAATGACAGAGTCATATTTGTACTTGTTGTGGAGTGACCTGAGTGCATGCATTATGTGGCGGATCCTGGCACCCGACAGGCAGCTGACAGTAACTTTCTCCTTGTTTAGCCTGGTGAGTGGAACATCAGTGTGCCTGACTATAGAGTCACCTATGACTAGAGTGTTGGGTACGTTGTTATGCCTTATGGGCTCTAGTTGAGTGGCACACTGAGTTTGTGGGCTATGTGTCATTTGGGTTGTATTGGGGGGTGGAAGTTGCTTGTGTTTCTACTTCGGAGGTCTCTGTTGCTTGAGCAGATTTTTATTGAGAGCCTCCATGAATGTAGGTGTGTGTTTCGTGTTTCTATGTGTGTGTTTTGGTGGTGCAGGTTTTGAGGTACTATGTGATGAGTGTGGTATTAAGTACTAAAAACTGTTTTCCTCTAGACAAGTGAGGAAAGTTGAGTGCTGTAGTAATTTGTAGCTTATTTAGTGCTTACAATGAGTTCTGAACAAGTGCTGAGCTTAAAAAAACAGATTGTAGTGCTAAAACTAAAAAACTGGCTAGTTCTAAGGGAAAATTTGAAGAGCACACTTTACGGCGCCGGGAATACTTTAACCCTAGCTAAGTGGTCATGCATAAAGTATATTTTATTTTAATATAACAGTAGCAAATCAGCAAACTGATAAACCAGTGGGGTACTCCTGAAGTGGATTTTTTTTGGATCCCCTCTGAACAGACAGCTTCCTCTGTTTTGTGCCAGAGTCCCAGGTCCTGTGGTGTGGAAGGTGGACACCCTCTCATTTTCTTGGAGGGGATTTTTTTAAATGCATTCTCTCCCCTTCCTCTTATTCTAAATGTCCTGTTCAAGATTCAACAGGATGCTCCCAAAATCTTGGTGACTCTCTTTTGACAGCGACAGCACTGGTTCCCTCTACTTCTGCATCTAGCCAGGAGCAATCATCACAAGTTACCTTACAGGTTGGATCTAATCACACAAAACAAAGGATCTCTTATCCATCCTCTCCTCCCCATGCTTCAACTGACACTGCAGGAGATATGATTTTGACTCCTCATGGACACCTTTTTTTTCTGAGGACATGCTGCAAGTCCTGCAGCAGGCCAGGAAACCTACTACTAGGAAATCCTACTTATCCAAATGGAAGAGGTTTTCTATTTGTTGTCTTTCTCATAACTTGGATCCACTCAGTACTGGTTTGGCCTATTCTTCTATTAAGGCCCATTTATCAGCTATCTCTGCTTGTCTGACTTTTTCTCCTTTAATTTCTAGATTTGAGGTTAAAGAATTTCTTTAAGGCATCCTTAATATTAGACCTTCCAGGAAGCCTGTTCCTCCTCCCTGGAATCTTAGTTTTGTTTTGGAGAAGCTGACTCAGGCTCATTTTGAGCCTGCTGCTTCAGTTTCCTTGCTACATTGTTCCTGGAAGATTGTTCATTTGTTAACTCTTAGTTCCGCCAGATGGGTGTCTGAGTTGCAGCCCCTTATGGCTTGTCCTCCTTGTTTGGTCTTTCATGAAGACAGGGTTTCCTTCCGCACTAACCATTTTATGCCTAAGGTGGTTAATGAGCTATCAATGAATTAGTCTAATAATCGGCGTACTTTTTCTCCCATTCCCAATTTGACAGTGAGAGGGTGCTGCATACTTTGGATATGCATAGGCAACTCAGGGTTTATTTGGGTAAGACTAAGGCTATTAGAAAATCTGATCAGTTACTTGTTTCTTTTCATCCTAGATTTTTGGGACTTGCTGTATTCAAGCAAATTATTTCTTCTTGGATTTCTAAGGCTATTTCCTTTTGTTACACTTTTCATGACAAGAGCCTTCATTTTTCAGTTAAAGCTCATTCTACTAGAGCTGTGGCTTTTTTGGGGCCTTTTTACAAGGGCTTAGATATTGATTCTATTCTTGAAACAGCTACCTGGACTTCTGTGCATACCTTTACCAAGCACTACAGGTGGATGGAATCTCTAGAGCTTGGGCTGGTTTTGCTAGTGCCATTCTTCATGGCTTTTTATGGGGCTCTTCTGCCCCCCCCCCAATTTCCTCTTGAGCTTTGGCACTGTCCCATATGTTAAGAATACTACAGCAGTGAGTGTAAGGACATGGTGCAGTTGTGTAAAATCTTACCATAAAGGTAGATGTCATTGCCTTCACTGTTGCAGTATTCACTCCTTCAATGCACCCCCCCCCAGTCTTTTGCCTTTCTGGATGTGCAGGTTACCTCTTGGGATTCATGGACTTTGCTCCTACTGGGGCATTCAGTTCTGATTATGGTAGGCCTAGCGTCACCTTTATACCTTAAGCTACGAAAGGAGCATTTGGGTGATGTCCGGCGTATGTTTTGAAAGCAACAAGTAGTCTTTGGTAGACTGGCAGAATGTTTGGGCTTCCATGGGTGGGAACCCCATCTGTTAAGAATATTGCAGCAGTGAAGGCAAGGATATCTACCATTTTGGTAAGATTTTACACAAATGTAGTCTACTGTCAATAGTATATAATTTGCTGAATTGGGTCTGTTTTTGTTTTAATTATATTATAATGTGTTGCTGAAGTGTGGTTTAAGAGACTTGTTAAGAATATCCTACAAAAATAGGTATATTATATTTTTAAATATAATGCACTACATGGACAGGGGGTGAATAATGACCTGATGTGGAAGTTATTTCTTTTAATTCAGTTATGAGGTGTAGTTGTATTGTGGTATTAGAGGGCTTCTCTTCTACCCTTTTACTTTTCACTTTTTTAAATCCTTCTTTTCTTGATGATGGTAATAAGAAAAAAAAACATATTTCATTGGATTTCTTTAATTGTTAATACTATTTAAGCAAGAATGGAAAATGGTTGCATCCCTTTCAAAGGCTACAGAGATGAGGTAACAGAGACCTTGTTGAAAACAAACCAATACTGTATGTTAATCAAAACAGAGTATACCTTCCTTCCTTTCTTGTGTAAGCTATACAAGGTTTATTAAACCTGTCTGCCAATACATACGTGTTTGTGTTTTTCTAGTTCTGTAACAACCCATCACCTTGAGTTATAATGGTACCTGCCTACACATCTTCTGCTGTGCGTCTCATATTGCATTTTTTAAACAGGTGCAGACATTCCCAGACCATTTGCTATTGTCACACTATATTCTGATAAGCATAGCTTGCTACATTTAACATTGAATATTTGCTTCTTGTCTTTCTAAGAATGTGATATTTGATTCCTTCACTTAAGTGTTATGTGTCATTATAGAGTGTCTAAAGATATGAAAGCCCCTACTCTTGAAACAGCTGGGTATATTTTATTAAAACAGATATTACAGAGTATGTAATGGCATACAGCGCAAATTTGGATTTGTTTTCTAATTCCTGAAATTTAGCTCACATGGACTGAATTCACTGTGTTAAAATCCTCACAATCCAACTTGCCAAAAAAACTCAAAAGTAGGAGTTCTTTACAGCAGTCAAGTGCTTCTTGCACCCCCTTCAAGTAAGAAGCAAGCCTGTCATATCACCTGACTTACATATACTTACTCTATAGTCGCCTAGTCATGAAGAAGGGAATAATCACCTTTAGCAAAGGTATTACTGGCAACACATACTAAGAAACTAAACTGAAAGTGATCTCCTATAGATAAATAATTGTCTATTTCATAAATGGGGAGTTGATGTTGAAATAACGGATTTTTTGAGAGTTGGGGCTCAAGGAAGTACAAGGAAGCTGGGGTTTTGCTTAAAGATGATAGTAATGAAGAGAATAATAATATAATAATAATATCAACAACAATAAGCAAATGTGTGGAGTGCAGGTTAGTCTTATGGAGAGAGCTGATCAGTTTAAAGTAAGAGGATTTATAAAAAATGATATATGGGAAACAGAGGTGGGTGGGGGGAGTACTTCTTGTAGCTGGCCGGCATTAAGAAAGGTGTAGAATAATATGATGCATTTTAAGAAAATGGTTTGTTAAACTACTAGAGAAAGCTTTAAATCAGATGATCATATTTCCTTTTAAAAAAATGTATGCTTATTTAAGAAAATTGCAGATATGGAATTAAGACAAAAGGTGCCCATTTTATAGTCTCATGACAAGGATTCATCTCATTTGTGATTGCTTCACACAACTGTGATCACAAATGAGTTAAAGTTCACAGATGGAAATCACAGAGAAAAATAGCATTTTTGTGGGGTGGGGAGGGGCAAGTACCCACAACACTGCTTTCCTATTCTTCTTCTGCGCACACTATTGCATGGTCCCATCCAGGAGTAATACCAGGCTACCCCCCTCTCCTGTTTCCTTTCTTCCTCACAAAAATCCCCCTCTAATGATGACAATGGGAGACAAAGGGAAGAGTAACTGGAGTGGGGGGTGCCTAGAAACCGATGGTCAGTTGCTGCATTAAGACTTCCCACCCCCAAAAAATCAGCATGAGTTTACAGTAAAAATCCACATTTTAAGATACAATTAAAAATAAATATTTTCATTTTCTGACAAATGTAGTAGTAAATACCATGTTCCCTTATTCAGATCAATGTACAATAAATAACCATTTTATTGTCTTTATATTCTGTCATTAGAGCAGTCTCAGTCCTTTAACATCCTGTTTTACTTCTCTTCCTGTTTACATAAACATTGCCACATAATGTTATCTACAGTAGCCCATTTTTTACTATCATGATTTTTTCCTATTAGGTAATCTCCTGGCTTCACACATAACTTACTTTTATGTACAATGTTCATTTTTATACTTTTTTTTATATCCTCAAATATCTCCCCAGCCTTTACTTGTATCACATTTACGAAAAAAATAAAACTGCTAATCAATGTAATCTAAAGTAGAGCATATCAGTACATAGATAATTACAAGGCTAACAACTTTATGGTGGGTGTTAACCTTAAAGACACAAGGTGCAGGGTTTGATTCTCACATGGGGTAACTGGCTAGGCTTCAAATGGCCCAAAAGGGCAGTTAGCCTAGTATGAACCTATGAAAGTGTCTTTTAAGTCTAACAATGCTTTCCAAATATAGTTGGCAGTTTTTTTTACCACTCATTTTAAAGGGTGGGTATGGGTGATCAAGCATTAACAACCTGTCTTTCTATCAGGGACAGATGTGGTAGACCAGGGATAAATTCATGATTCCTCATTCACTGATCCAAGCTGCAATTAAACAAGGGCAGGGAGGAACTCTGGCTACACATGGATGGGAAATCTTCTCTAGAGAAGGTATAGTCTTTGAGACACACGTCTTATTTATGTTGTGGATGAGGTTTAGGTCCCTATATTGAGTAATTATGATGCTAATTGTTCTGAAGATGTGCAACAGGTCCATCATTACAAGATCAGAGGATGTTTTATAGGCCAAATATAGACCCCCCTCTCAACAGTCTGTAGGAGACCAAGTACAAGGATAGGGTATGAGGTGGTCCACATCCTTGACTGGGCCTACTCTTAGGGGCGTATTTTCAATGTGATAGTTTCTAGGGATAGCCATCTTCACAAAGGATACTATCAAGCATTTCTTGACATTTAGTTTTAGACCATGGTTCTTGTGTATGTTATTAGCCTGTATTAGGCTTCTTGGAGGGAATTTATGTCTTTTGGGGATTCAGTGACTGCACCCAATGTGTAACTATTTGCAAACTTGGTCAGCCAGTGGTCCCTGATGTTGTTTTTGATTTGTTTAAAGAAGTAGATAACTAGATACCAAAAAGGATCAGCCCCAGCACTCAGCCTTGAGGGATTCTGCTAGTGACTGGCTTTTTTGTGGAAACAGACTCCCCTATCTTTGCTTCTTGGGTTGTATCTGTGAGCCAGGTGATTATCCAGATGATGACATGGGGTTTATTCCTATTTTTGTGAGTCTGTTTACAATGCCTGAGTGGAGTATTATATTGAATGTTTTGGCCTGGTCAAGGTAAGCATTGTATATAGTTTTGCCCACATTTATTGCTTTGGTGACCTTCACAAAGAAGTCCACCAAGCTGAGTTGTCATGATCTTCCATTGATAAAACCAGACTGGGTTGGATCCAGTGTCTGAAGGTTTCTTGTGTCATTGTTTAACATTTTCTCGATAATTTCTTCCATGGCTTTGCATAATAGACTAGTCAGACTTGTGAGTCTGTAGATGACCTACCCCTGTGCAGATGGTTGACAGTTGCAGTCTGACATTTGCTTGGCATGAAGTCAGTCTGGAAGCTGCAGTTAAATAGTGATCCTAGGGGACATGTGATGTGTAATCAAACATAGTTTCAGTGAATGCAAAAAGAACAAGTGCTATTCACCAAAAATACATTTGATGACAGTGGATTTTGCTTCTTTCTCCACTCTTGGTATGTATAAGTCTGGGATGGTGTCCATCCACATGGGGAGTGTAGGGGGAAAAAATGTTGAGATGTTCTTCAAAGGTGGTTTCAATAAACGGTTATAATTTTTTTTTTTTTTTTTGCCATTTGGCAAAATTACATTTGACGAGTCAACAGGAATCTGTGATCCTAATGGTCATGAAAGACTGTGTTTCATTCTAATAAGGAGGTATATTGAGATATTATCATGGCCTATCAATGCAGTGTTCTTAGTCTTCGACAGTGCATTGAAGACCTGTTACTTAGTGAAAGCTGGAGCTGTGATGGAGGGTATTTTCTGATAGATGTTAAAGGGTAAGGGGGTTAAAATTGGAGTTAAATTTGTCAACCAATAGATTTTCTGCATCTTTTGGCTCAATATAGTTGGATCCTTCTACAATTAGTTCAGCACATTTTTGTGTATTCTCTTTGAGGTTGAGGACTAAGCTGAAGAATTCCCTGTGATTGCCCTTGGCCTGGAAAGCTATTTTTACCACCCACTTGGATTTGCTAGACTTGATTATTGCCCTGGGTTGACTGTTTAGATAAATGAACAAGTTTTTACCTGGCTGGACATTGCATTTCCTAATTTTTGTCATGACTTTCTTCCTTTTGTTATGCAATCTATTGATGTTTCGATTCCATCAGGGTGGTCTGTTTTTTTTTTTGAGTTTGTCCTGTGCTTATGCTGGATAGGTACAGCTGTCTTTATGCAGTCATTATAAGTTGAAAGTCAGCAAGATGACATATTGCTATTAGAGACATATTTTTGCTAGCATTGCAGTATTGTTGATAAAGGCTGTATTCCTTCTAATGGCAATCACTGACAAAGGATTGGCATTGGACAGAGTCTTTTTTGTGATCTGAGTGGCTCCCTGGTATTACAGCTTGACATCGTCTGCTTATTGATTGTTGTCATTTCTCTTCCCCTTTATCTCTGGCATAAGATCAAGGAGAACATTGAAGAGCTTAGCCCATTGTCTGGTTAGTGATTTGCTCAGAATCACACATTAGACAAATGGAGGCCAAGAGAAACCCTGAGTTATAAAAAGCAACTTATTAACAGCTCATAGCCTCAGTCTGCATTAAGTGCCAGAGGTAGACAAAGAAGCACCAGACCTATGTGGGCTTGAACCACCAACCTTTCGGTTAACAACCAAACACATAAATTGATTGCATCCCATAGAATAGAATAGAATTGTACTATCCCGTATGTGGATTCAAACAGTGCATCTATTGCACTACAATTGAGTATAGACATTATTAACACATTGTGCTATTATGGACGCTTGCTCATGGACACATGCACAGAGGCCAGTATAAACAGTTACAGTGCAAAGAGGTAACAGGCCATATACAGTATACAGTGGGGTAACTGCTATCTGCTTCATGTGATGGCAGGTATTTGCTGGAGACACAGATAATGATGACCACATAACTCCTAGACCATGGCAGAAATACTATGCAACAACACAAAACAGGGTCGAACATGTTTTTGGCCAAATGAATATATGTCCCTGCTGTTTTAATGTATCTGGTAAGGCACTACAGTAGGCAACAAAGACCTGCAGCAAAATCTTTATTATAGGTGACATGTTGCATTGCATGGTATTGCTGAAGCAAGTACAGCATTAGGGGAGCATTCCAGCAGTGCCCACCATTGCTGTTGGAGCAGTTACCAAAGTGCAACACAGATGGTCAGGGGCTGAGCAGGCAGGACTGGTACCTTATTCATGGCAGAGATGGGCACAATACCTTGCATTGCTGGAAAAGAGGTAATGCAGTTATGGTCTATCATACAGATAACACACAATAAAATGATACATGCATTATAACACTCAGACTATCTAAGGTAATATACTGACTTACAATACTGGGCATCAAACATTGCCATAGCCACATAGGTTAGGGGGTGGCAGGGTACAGCCATCCTCACACAGGTATGAGGGACACAATGACAGGTGACAGCAACACTGTCATATGGACCAGTGCCATGTTGTATGTCCTGGATAGCCATGCACTCTGGTAGCAGGTTGCAGGGATCAGGGATTGCATACTGTAAGGGGGGGGGGGGCGTAGAGCTGCTGTGTTCTGAACATTGGTCTTTAATGCCAGATTTGACATCAGGGAAGCAGATATCAACTAAAAGTGGTCTCATACCAGAGCTCTGGGTATACCACTGGTAGCAAGTCTTTTAGAGGATAGTGTGCCACTGATTCTAATAGAATGGTGTCTATCAGTGAGCCAGATGGTATTCCAGTGGCTGACATAGGCATTATACTGAGTTTGACCAGTTTGTCAGTGAAGCCAGAGTGGGTGATAAAAACATAGAATCATGTAATATACAAAGCAACTGGTCTCAGTAGCCATTTATGCATTGTCAGTGACCACCCTTAGATCCTACCCCCTTTTTAATGTAGCAGCAGTCCAGTCATACCAGATGTGCATTAAAGGATACCCATCCAGTTGTATAGCTCCTTTTTGAAAAAAGAAAGTATGTTGCATTTCTTAATTTGTATTGGAAGTTTGTTCCAAAGAAGGGGTAAACATTGTTTGAGAAAACTATCTTTCCACCATGTTTTTAAGGCAGGTTTAGATCCCTGGTGCTGCTGTTAATGGGACTGTCTTATTTATGAAGATTTTTTAATTCATTTTATTTAACATTTGTTGACTGGGAAAGTCTGACTAGGACAGAGGCTATTTTCAGTGCTGGCCTGGGGAGAAACTATCCAGACGCATGTTTTTGGAATATGGAAGGAAACTGGAGTACCAAGAGTATACACATGATATAAGAGGACTTGGACTACTGGATCCCTAGTGACCTGAAAGGCAAAGCACAGATCACCTCTAAGGTGCCTATAAGACATTGAATAAAGGGACAACTCCTCCACCCTCCCTTGTATAGCTCTTATCTTTGAAGACTGTGATGTTTTAGTTAGAAATCTCTGGTGTCACTCCAGCTGCTCAATGTGGAATACAGAGGGTTAAAAACTCATTGGATATAGCTGGGCTAGGTAAATAGAGTTCCTAACCACATTTGCAAAATGAAGGTCAACAATAATAGAATTATGTAACCATGTTCCAAAGTCTCTATCCACACTTTCATTTAAAGCAGGATGTTGTCTATGCTATAATATGAATGAAGGGATTGTTTACTAAATGTGACAATATTGTAGTTTGTAGCATTTAGTTTTAACCTGGGTTTTGATCACCAGTTGTTGACATATGCAGTCCAGCTAGAGAGTCTGCAAATCAGAGAGGGCCATGAGGCTATCAACAACTTTGCATTCATCTGCAAACCTGGCTAGCCCAACATTCCCATTTATAATTTGGAGACTTAAAAATATATGCCATACAATAGAAGTCTCAGTACAAAGCCCTGAGGAGCATCACTAGTTATCTTTATGTTTGCTGAGGACACACCTGGAATACTCACTACACGGGTTCAATCGCACATTCAGTTTGTAATCCTCTTAACTTTGTATTTGTCAGTGTGGTCAGTAGTTTCCTAATGTAATTAAAGAAAGATTAGTAAATGTCTTTAGCTTCTGATGCTAGTCTAAGTCCATGGGTTGTCTTCATTTTCCTGATGGAATTTTTTTAGTCCCTTCAGTGGCTTTTTAATGTTAATCTTGGTTTGAGGATTTTTTTTGTGTCTTTTAAGAAGCTTTTTGCTATTGTTTTTCTTATTTATACATGTGGACCACCAGCCAGGTTTACTTTTAAACTTCCTATTTTGTTTGGATCTGCTAAGAACTGCAATGTCAACGCATTTATCCAGATGTGCATACAATTTGTTTGCATAAATACTTGCTATGTCAGTCATCATCATCACCATCAGCCCTCTTTTTCCCATTTTCCATTTGCGTTTGGAGTGTTGTGTCAGCTGTCACCATCTGTCTCGAATCAATACCACTCTTCTGGCTTCTTTGACCATCATGCCTGACTGTTGCAGGTCTTCTCTTACACAATCTACCCATCTTTTTGCTGGATGTCCACATTTCCTCTTGCCTTCTTTATGTTTGCCGAAATAATTTTCATCAGATTGTCTTCTGCTTTCCTGCACTTGTGCCCAAACCACAGTAAGCTGTTTTCTTTCACCTTCTTTGCTCTGTCAGTATCATGGGTAATATAGCTAAACTTAAATTTAGAGACTTCATCATAGAAGGGTAGAAGGTCTGTACATTTTATGTCTCAGAATTTTGTGATATTTGTTTCTAAATGTTTGGAGATTTTGAAGTTAAAGGTTGCCAGTTTGTGAATGGATTTAACTGAAGAAGAGAGTACCGGGGGGATACTCAATATTGATGCCATGTTGGTAAGAAATAGTCAGGAACATTTTTATATGATGTGGGTTCCCTGTTAATTTGATCCAGGAGGTTTCTATTATAACATCAAGGCATTTTGGGGCATAAACTACAGTTATAGTATAGGTGTGGTGTCCCAGTGTATCACTGGGTAGTTAAAGTTTTTTTGTATAAAGGAATTCCTATTAATTTGACATTCATCAATGTATTTAGGAACCTAACATGGTTTACTTGGAGCATGAAGGAGGTCCTGTAACATGATATGTTCTAACAATTGGTCCTGTTTAGTATGATTTGAATCACAATCAGTTCAGTTTTTTTTTTTTGATCTGTAGAGAACTGCCTAGAAGTAATGTGGTCTTGAAGAAGTATGGATACTTCACTGCAGTTACCAAAGGGCCAAAAATTGTGGTAGGCACAAAATCCCAGTCTGAAGTGAATGAATTCTGTTAGATGTCTATGTGCACAGTTACCCTTTTTTCAACACGTCAGTGGCTCTTTCAAAAGTAATCACACAAGCTCAGCAGGCTTGATCTACATTTTACAAAACTAAATTGGTTTTGGTCTAGGACTTGTAGCTTCACTGTGTCTGTTTACAAGATTCATGATATTATGCTCCATAACCTTGCAAATGATTCTGGTGTGGCTAAAACGTCTCTGTGTCTGTGTCTGTAGTAGGGTCTCCCTTTTATAAGGGAATATCTACAGCAGTTTTCTTTACTTCTGGTACAAATCCAGAAGATATGATATGGTTGTATAGTTTAAAGAGGTATTTCATACCCGGAAGAACATAGCCCTGTATGTTATCTGGATACACATAACTGGTATCTTAGGTCTTCGAGAGCACATTTAGTGTATGTTCAGAGGTAATTACTGGGAGAATATGGGACAGGTAATTTGACTTGGTAAGTTTGGAGAAGACAGGGGAGAAGCTGAAGATGAATTTCTCTACAAGGATGTTAACTATATTGTCATTCTTTAAACAGGTGATGGCATTAAAGATACACTCAGTGCAGTGCTACATATTGCATCTCAGGTTATTTACATCATTAAAGGATTCTTGTGGCTATCTTTTTGGCACAGCAACCTTTAGTTCATAATTAGCTCTGGAGAATTTGATCTTGCTTCTGAGTTCTTTGTTAACCCCTCTGAGGAGTTTTTTTCAGTATTTTATAAGTCTATTAGATGTTTTCTTTTATTGTAGAGTTTGTTTGTAGTTGACATCTACAAAATAATTCTGTTTCTATACTTGGTGTTATATTTGTGTTGAACAGGGACATAAGCTGCTATGCAAGAGTTGAGATGGAAGAATAGACTTTGGGTATATGTGGCAGTATAGTACTATAGGTTCATTGAGGATGGTGGACTCTTGAATTGTCTTAAGTCTTTATTGAACACAAAAAGATCACCTTTTGGAGAAGTTGGGTTGGCTGTTCACAAGCACTGGGATTGTATGGTGAATAATACTGCTTAGTGACCTGATCTGTCCATTGAAGATATGACGGTGGACAAAGGCAGACCTGGACTGAATTTTTGAGGACAAGATTAAGTTTGTTGGTATCCCTTGTGAGAAAAGGTGTTATTTCACTGCAAGAGTTTCCAAGCATTGCACTTCTTTAAGTGTAGGCATGCCATTTTATGGAGGGGTTGATAAAGCACCCTAGAAAGATGGCATGTGGATTAATGGAGAGATGGATTCTAGGTTACTTAAATATGTTTCATGATTTGTAGTCAAGGATGGAGTTCTGCAGTTGGCCAGGATGGTACGACGTCTTATTTACTGATATTTAGATATGAAAGAGTTCAAAGTCATTGTAGGTAATTAGTGAAGAGATGGTGGTATATCCGTTAAATGTAGATATGCCACTACCGCCAGTACTGCTGATGGGCAGAGAAATAGTTGCCACAGTCTCTTAGTGCAATGCAAACAGTAAAAGAGAGATAGGATACCCCTGTATCTTTCCTCTTGGCAAAAAGGAGGACCAAGGCATTCATGTGTATATCCATTCTCATAATCAAGACTCTTTGCACATGGCCTATATCAAATCAATAAACTCACTCAGAAAACCAGACTCATTAAAAAACACTGTTAAGTAAAATTCCACTCTTTTTGTGCATATAAACTTGATCAAGGATGTCTTCCTTTTATCAGCATCTGCATTTTTGTATATATCAGATGTTTGCCTTCCTCCAAAAACTTACCCAGTGTAACAGGGTAACTGTGCACAGTGTGGTCATTAGTCATTATTTTTATCCATTCATTTAACATTTCTTTACTGGGAATGTCTGGCTGGGACAGAGCCCATTTTCATCAGGGGTCTGGGGAGAAATGCTCCAGATACATGTCTTTGGAATGTGGGAGAAAACCCACGCAAACATAGGGAGGACATGCAAACTCTGTACAGAAGGCACCCCAGCCAAGAATCGAACTGGTGAACCTCTTGCTGTGAAGTAACAACACAAAGCACTACACCACTGCACCACCCTTATTAATTAAATAATTTATTTTACCAGTCCTTTTTGTCAACAGTCCCGTAAACCAATTGTATGTGTGATTTATAACTCAAGTACATCTATAAGATGATAGCAGAGTTACCTTTTTCTCTCTATTTGGTATTACAGATACTACTGCTTCTTGCAAGTATATCCATTTTTTACAACGCCATATTAAGAAGTTGTATTAATTAGGTAGTACCTTATCTTGATTTTATCAACCAAAGTTCAGTCAGTAACGCATTACAGCTTGTGGTCCTTCCTCTTGCCAGTCTCTTTATAACTTCCATTAACACTTTATGGGTAATGGTTTCCAGTAAAATGTCTGCTTCAGCTGCTTCTTATAGGCCTAGGTTGACACCTCTTACAAATCTGTTTTTTTGTCCTCTTTATTAACTCGTTCTGTCTGAGCTTTGTATTTATCTTCATAATACTTTCTAAAACATTCTGCTTTTGTGAATGGCTTCTTAAAAAATAGCCCCATCCTCTTTTTTTTTCAGGCCTGTTATAATTTCTTGTACTTTGTGCTGTCTCGGTCACATATTAAATGAGTTCCGATACTCTGAAGAATTATATAAATATATAAGTCTTTCAATGACTGTCACGTTAGTTGAGATTTCCTATCCAGCAATTACGCCTCTTTTTTTCCTAATCTGTTCCATCGTTTTCCTAAAATATTGCAGTTCTACTGATTTTCCAGTTATTTTGCTGTAAATCCCACCTTGACCCTGCTTAAATCTGTGATGTATGCAATTACCTCCTTTAAACCACTGTATAAACTGATACCATCACTAGCCATTGTCAAATAATTCTTGTCCTCTGCAATATCTGAATTATTTGTAACTCCTTGGACCAACGATCAAAAGTTTATTGCTTCCAAAGACATTCAGGGAAACTCCAGTGCCCTTTTAATGAAAAAGAAATAGAAATTCTTGCACTGTACAATACATTATCAAATGCCATTTATTTTATTTTATTTTACTTTACGGAATATAAATAAATAGTAGTGCTATGCATTTTATCTGTGTCCTTCTATAACTATTACATTAATAAGCATATTGGATTGATTCTAATTTGGTATGAGGCACAAAGTAAGACACATTTCTGTCATATATATAATCCCACAAGTCTGTGGTACATAATGCAGCCGAAGTCCCTTTCTCACTTCTGAACCTCTTGTTATCACATTCAGATCTCCTATATAGAGAGCAACACCTTCTTGAAAAGACACTATTTTCTTCAGCCGAGATTAACATCTCCTATCTTTAACGAACAACTCTTCATCTGTCCCTTCATCTATATCAAGATATATGCTTCTTCTGCTGATTAAAACAATATATCTCAAGTGTTGTCTTTTCCTTTCCTTCTTCAGGTATAGGCATTCAACTTTCTATTTCATGTAGCTCAACAGACAATCTTACTGTTTCAGTATCAGTTGATAACTATCACAAATGTACAAGGCACCATATAAATTGCCCTGGTTACCTTAACCCCATTGTTTGAAAGTATTTAAAACTTGAATATAGTTCATAATAATCCAACATTGTTTTCATTTTTTATTCAAGCAATCATCACTTATTTAACAGACCAACACACATTTATCTTATTTCGTGCAACACCCCCAAAGTGACTGAAGGGAAGTTCTTCCCCAACTCTGCAGGAATGCCCATTAACATCTTGCCAGCTTTTATAAAGATTGATATACTCACATCCCCTTTTGTAAATGGAAAACAGTTAACTAAACATAGAAACAAACTCATCATTACTATTTCATGTAAGACAAATACTTAATTTCCATCTTTATTCCACCCGGTGTACTTTACTATATTTTAAAAAGCCTTTTATGTCTCTATCATACATACTCTATGAGTCCTCAACTCTTCATGAAGAATAGCTCTTTTAAGTATTTATTTATTTGAAATCCTCCAAACATTTTTCACTCACCAAAAATAGTAACCATACTTCTAACCTTTCATACATTGCTGCAAAGAGATGCTACCCTCTATCTCTCTGGCCATACAAATATTCCTAATTATATTCTGTCTTAGCTGTAACATTAAAGCACTATCTTACTTAACTTGAAGTGAAATGGTTAACTAACAGTATGACAAACAATTCATTATTACTGAGTTTAGAACAAATACTTATTGTTTGTATACAGTTTACCAAGGTTGCTTTACTGCAATATAGGTTCATAGGTGTGTACTAGGCTAATGGCCCTGGAGCCTTTGCAAGCCTAACCCATAGGATTACCCTGGCATCATGTCACCCAACCTTAGTTCCCAGTGCCCCTGTCGTGTAAAGCCCAATGTATGCTAAAAGTTCTCATGTCTTCATTCTGCATTGATCTTCTAAGATATTAATTCATTCAAAGAGGAAATTTGCTGCAGATCTCCCTGATATATTACTTGAATTGAATGTTACTGCTATAATATAGTCTGGGCCCTTGAATCCTTTAGGATAACATGCATGAAACACCTGCACTGTTTCTTGTGAGTATGCAAAGGTCTTAAATCCATCCAGAAAAGTATATGAAATACTGCCACGTAAAACATCCTAATACTATCTTCTTACTTGAAATTCTCCCATCGCTAACACAAACATCTCTTTTTGTTGTTGAGCGAAAGAACTATAATCATTATCAAAACTCATCTGGATAATTCCCATACTGCACATGTTTTCCAGATGTCAAAGCAAGGCCTTTACCTCATATCTGTCAAATTTTGTCAATATCTGTCTAAGTTGTTTTATCACATCCTGCGATACACTCTGAGGATGCTGATTATTTAATTAATAATTTGTCTCACAGTATGACTTGGTAAACCTGGGTAGGCCATGCCCAGAGCCCCTGCCTGACCATCTGTGATATCCATTGAGAAGCACTTTATTTCATTTATCAAATGTAAACTTTGCAGGAAGAATTCATGTTGCTAAGAATTTCGGTACTGTTTATCAAGTCATGTTGTTTGTATACCATTAAACATTCAAATGTTCTTGGATGTTGCCAAAATAAATGTTTATACGTTCTCCATTATATTAAGGTTCTACATTAAAAGTACTCTCGAATTTTTCTGACAAGTTCTTCCTTGTAACAATGATATATAAGAATGTTCTCTCTCAAACTGATGTGCCATTTAGGATTACCCATAATGTTTTATAACCTCCCTGTTATTTTATTATTTTGTTAACTTATTCATTTTTCCTACATTGCAACCTATTCTTTCTCATCTTCTTATTTTTCAGTGAATTCTGTATATTTGACCTTGGTATGTTGAAATCCCAGGCAATATCTTCTTTTCAACTTAATTCTCCTATTTTTGTCTGTTACTGTTTTCCCTCCTGCATATGCGTTACATGCTGAGAGAGTTTATAATCAGGCAATGATTATTATTAAATAGGTTCATAGGTTCATACTAGGCTATCTGCCCTAGGGCATTTATAAGCCTAGCCAGAGTGTGTGTGGCTTTCGCCACCCCTTGGAATGTGAATATTATGCCCATTTAGGGTTTAGTTTACTGTGCCTCTGTGTAGTAGTGACACAGAGATGACCCCTAGGGTAAACCTACGATCTCCCATCCACTCGTCAAGATTTCTCTTGAAGAGAGTTAGTGAGGGGCTCTGCCTAACATGGACTGGGATTTTATTCCAGAGTGAAGGGAGCCTCTGGGTTATGAATCTGTCCCTCCAGCACGTCCTATTTATTTCTGTGTTGAGGTTCAAATCTCTTGCTCTCGTGGCTCTGATGGATTTGGATTTTCTGAGGTGGAGCATGTCCATTAATTTCGGATTGGACATGGCCTTGTACGTCAGGCATAGATCACCTCTGAGTAGGCGGTATGCGACTGAATAGAGCTGGAGTTTCTTCAGCTGGGCAGCATATAACATATGTTTGAGACCCTTTATCCTCTTGGTGAGGAACTTTTGGGGTCTTTCTAACTGCTGCAGGTGTCGGGTAAGATACATCCCAAATGGGGCATTGTACTCAATCATGGGCCTGATAAGAGAGGAGTACAGGGGCACAATGACCTCTCTTGATCTAGATGTGAATCCCTTCATGATAAGGTGGGCAATATAGAAGGTCTTCCTAACCACTTTGGCAATGTGAGTGTCAAATGAGAGGTTACTGTCGACTTGGGTCCCTAGGTCCCTGATTATCTCTAACATACTTAATGGATTACCACCTATGTGGTAATTTGTGGGTACCTTGTTTTTCCCAAAGGGTATGACTATACATTTTTTGGCGTTCAGTTTAAGGCCATGGCTCTGGCACCAATTATCCATTTCTATGAGGCCTTTCTGAAGGATGCTTGTGTCCACTGGAGTATCAATTATGGCGCCCAGTTTGCAGTCATCTGCGAACTTTGTCAGCCACAATCCTCCTATGTTTGCTTGCACCTCGGAAAAATAAATGCCAAACAAGAGGGGTCCCAGGACTGAGCCCTGTGGGACACCACTTGTGACTGGCTTAGAGTCTGACATGGCTCCAGCAATTCTGACCATGCGGGTTCTGTCCTTGAGCCAGTTTGCAACCCATCTTGTGACATATGGGTTTACATTTAAGCTGTTCACCAGTTGGAGTACATCAACTTGCAGAGCTAGTTTAGTAATATAAAAATGCTTTTAGGCGAAATACAGTCGAAATACAACAGTCAAAAAAAGAAAGCCAGAAAAATACTTATAAATTACAGGAAAGTCACTCTTTCACTCTCTGCTGCTTGTAGAACTCTACAGGACACCACAAACTGTTTGCACTTTAAAAAGTTTGTTTTCTGCTTAATTTAACTGTTAGGCTAACACACTCAAGTGCGCTAGCCGATTTAAATCATTTACTGTTCGTTACTGTATCTTTTTGTCTGTTTGAAACAAAAAAAAAATCTTTGTTTTCCCGCCTTTACTGAACTAGAATAGTCCACTACCTACAAATTCCTTTATACTTTTATACAAGAAAAATTACATTAAATCATTCTGAGTAAACATATTTAGTCATATAAAGGCAGTGTTTCAAGAAATACTCTAACTAGATGTGCTTTAACAGGTGTTCTCATAAAGTAAAATTGGTTTGGATGGATCCAGATACCAGATACTCTATGTGGAATACTGTTTCACTTGCTACACAATAAACATTTGTATAAAGTAACACATTTTTTTCTTTACTCTGTTATTTAAAATGCTTGTTACATTGCACTGTGAAGTTGAATGAAGGATGGTTATGCCTCATCTTATCATTTTATGATGGTACTGTCCATAGTTTTCTGAATTTTAAATGATTCAGCTTAGTAGCTTTCACATACCTAGTTTATTGCCTAAGTGCCTATATCATAACCTATCTGGTTTATAAGTGAAGGCTAGATTTGGTGTTTCAATTAAGTGCCTGCACCCTTACCTCGTATGGAAAATTTGTAATTAAATATTGAAATCTGTCGCTTACTATCTTCGGTTCCTCCACACCATGAAGATGTACAAAGGAAAAGTACAAAATAAGCAATTTATTGATGACTCAAAATGTTTTATATTGAATTGGGAAACAAGGTAAAAAGGAATTGAACAACCACTAAAAAAAGAAGAAATAGATGCATTTTGAAGAAGTATTTATGATGATCCCGTGGAACATAACAAAGATGCTAAATGGATAGAAGTAAAAGAAAGAATAAGAAGTTTAAAGGTACAAGATATGAAATGGGATGAAGTAACAGCCAGAGAGATTGAAACAAAGTTAAGAAAAGCCTCTGTTTGGAAAACCCCAGGCCTAGATGCAGTACCTAACTTCTGATTAAAAGTGTTAACATCTTTGCAGGACAATTTAGTCATGAGTAAGAACTATTTATATGTGCACCCTGAACAGACACCAACCTGGCTAGCAACAGGAAAAAAAAATGCTCCTACTTAAGAGTGAACCTTCAATCTACCCTAAAAATTATAGGCCAATAACTTGCCTTCTGATGACATAAAAACTATACACTGGAATTGATGCAGACAGAGTTTATAGTCATTTAGAAGAAAACTCAATTATGGCAATAGAACAAAAGGGCAATAAAAAGAAAGCCCTATGGAACAAAGGGTCATTTATTGTTAAATAAAGTCATAGTGGAGAGCTGTAAAAAGGGGAAGAATCTAAGTATGGCATGGATTGACTGCAAAAAAGCATTTGATAGTATCCCACATTCATAGATAAAAGTGTGCTTACAAATGTATAAGATACACCCTACACTGGTCTACTACATTACAGTGACCATGAAACAATGGCAGACCACACTGCAAGTAAGCCATAATAAATAAATTATTATTCTAGGGATAAAAATTCAAAGGGGGTTGACTCTCTGACACCACTGCTATTCAGTCTTGCCCTTAACCCATGAAGTTGTCTACGTTAACAGCTTGGTCATGGCTATAATTTGGCTCCTAGAAAACAACAAAGTATAAAGAATTTTCATCTTGTCTTTGTCATTGATTTAAAACTGTATAGCTCATCTGATGAGGAACTGAAAGCACAACATGAGGCTCTTACAGAAGTTTTCTATTGGGATGGGAGGGTGGCTTAATGGCTAAGGTGTTTGCCTTACAAACCTAAGGTGCAGGGTTTGAATCTCACAAGGGATAACTGTCTAGGCTTAAAATGGCTCGCAAGGGCAGTTAGCTTAGTAATAAACTATGAACCTATGAACCTATGTTGATCAGGAATGAACACTGGAATGGTTAAGGAGAGGCAAACTCAAACCAAGAGATTAAAGGTTATTATTGGAGGCCCAAGACAGTGGGCTACATATATGTTGGTTTACAAAGTCCATTTAACATGTGGGAGAAACAGACAAATGCAGGTTTTGTAAAACAGAATTGGAAACATTTACATACCTCATTGCTGGTTGTGGCATACTAATAGCAGAAGGACTTTATATTGAAAGGCATAATAATGTGGCAAGACTGTTGCATTGGGGATTGTGCAAACATTATGATACTGAAGTGGCTGAAAAACACTTGAAACCTGAGCCACAAAGTATCATAGAAAATAATGAAGTCCGCATCACATGGGATCACCCATTACCGACAGTTCAAAAGATAGATGCTAGAAAACCGGATATAGCGGTCCATGAAAAGAAGACAGAAGTAGCATTTTTCATTGAAATCACCACACCGATTGACTATAGTGTCTTACGTACAGAGAGACACAAAGTCATAAAATATCACGATTTGCAGGCAGATGCGAGAGCAATGTGGAAGAAAGATACTGTGACGGTTCCAGTAGCAGTAACAGCAATGGGTCTTATAAAAAAGAATCTGCAATCGTATTTATACATGTTACCAATACATGTAACTCCATACGAATTGAAGAAGGAGTCATTAATGGGCACATTGCAGGTGCTGTGAAGATTACTTCTGGCTGATATCAAACATTGAAAAAATACTAATTTTATGAACTTTAATCATACTTTGACTTAGGAACAGGGTCCATTCCCGTCATGGTATTAGAAATTCAAAAGACTTGGAGAAATGTAAAAAAAAAGAAGGGTGTAGACATCACATTAAATGTGTGTGGAAATTCTGAGGACTTCAGCTGTAGTCCTCAAAATAGCAGAAGTACAGGGAGAGAAGGAGAAATATATGTTAAACCCAAGGTGAAAAAATCTTGCAATATTCCTAAGTACATTATTCTTATTGTTAGCATATAAAAGTAACAGGGTATAGGGACCCAGATGCTACCATCAGAGAACAGTCCCCTACAAAAAAAGGTTTTAACATTGTAACAGAGCATTCTGAAATTCAATATTAGCTTGCATGATATATATTTTTTTTTTTGGACAGCCAAGTCACTCAGTTTCAAATCTTGCATTTGCAGTATAGTGCCTACGTTAGTGTAGCTCAACATCTCAACAAGAGGTGAACGTTATATCTCTTCTTTGTCCAATCATCAAATTTGAAAAGATAGTTTACGCTGCAGATTAGTTAGCGAAAGCCCTTGAAATGACATCTAGCAGATGTAAGACGTTTCCAGTCAAAGAATTTTACATGAATAAAACTAACTACAGACTTACATTTTGGTGCAGTTATGCCCTACTCATATCCTCTAGTTTGCTCCTGGCAAACTAACACCATTCAATGTTCATTATACTTCTTGCAATTCTGAGTATCAATTCCTTTAATAATTGAATCCTTAATTGCTACTATATTGTTTTTGACCCAATCTGAAAACATTTCTGCTTCGATTTCATTTATATATTTATTTAACACTTGTTTACCGGGGAAGTCTGACTGGGCTTGTTGCCGGTTTTCAGTGGAGGCCCAGGGAGAAAAGCTCTAAATAAGTACATAGTATAGCAGCACATAAAAGTTCTACAGAGTACAAGAGTTATATAGATAATAAAGTTACCATGCTGTACATTACATTGGAATACTATTCATTGATTATCCAGTGACGTATAATACAATACAATAATTTTGTTGACAGTTATAGAAACACATCAGAGAAATAAGTGGGAGAAAAGTTTGAGGGTGGGCTGAGATAGGAAGATGTCAAGTAAGTTTGGCCTGGAGAGGCCCAGGTGCATAACAAGTTGTTATTTAGGTGGAACTTAAGCAGGTGTTTGAACTGTGCTGGCTTGGTTGTGTTTTGTATATTCTGAGGGATAGAATTCTATGCTTTAGAGATGTGATTAGAGTAAAGAGAGTCTCTGAAACTGTTGTTCAATTTATTAACTGTTAATAGCAGTTTGTTGGAGGATCTCAGGGACCTGTTGTTGAGGTGGATTTGTACCAAGCTGTGTATGGCTGGGCATTTGTCAGATTGGTATACTAGAGAGTGGGTTAGGTAAGCTGGTTAATGGATACGAGGTTAGGTAGTTCTGGCCAATTGAGCTGTTTTAGAGTAAGGCAGTGATGGGTTCTGTGGGGTAGATTGGTAGCAAATCTGGCTATTTTGTGGTAGCATGTTTCAAGTTTGCCGAAGACAGTTTTCCTGAGGTCTGTGTATATAGAGGAAGCGTACAGTAGGGTGGACAGTAAATGGGTCCTGGTGATTGCTTGTCTAGAAGAATTGGTTAGGTAAGTCATAATCCTGTAAATACAGCCCAGTTTAATGTGGGTCTTTTTGGTTGTAAGAGATGTGTTTGTCAAATTTTAAGTTATTATCAATAGTGACACCTAGCATCTTAGTATCCAAGGTTGGTTCAATGAGCTTGTAGTTGAAAGAGGTGATTTTAAAGTCCAGGTTGAGATTGTTTGTTTTGTAATTATTGTTGAGGAATAGCATTAATTTGGCTTTGTTGGGGTTTAGGATGAGCTGATATTTATTTATTTACGTATTTCAGTACTGACTGTTCTTTCAATTGCTGCAAAATTATATTCTTTGCACTGTTAGTCCTATTAATCTCACTGTTTCCATCATATACATACATTTTGGGGATATGATTCTCATTTCGCTGTGTTTCTCCTCAGCCTAAATCATGTTATCAGCCTCAGACTTTCTATTCCTGTTCCTTACTGATATGGTCTTGAATTTTAGCCTGCTCCTTGCCTCTTTTGTACCGTCTTTGTTGGAATAGTCACATCATTATAGACTGAATGCTGTTTGACTGAGCAATGTTGCCATTCCCCATAGTCTTGGTATTACAGATCAGTCATAACTTCTGTTTAGTATGTTTTTGCTTAATTTGGTATATATTAGTCAATGTATTTTTCTTCCTAATAATTTGTTGTGAACATTCACATTTCTTTCTTTCTCTTTCTTTCCCTCTGCCTTTCTTTCTGCCTTCCTTCCTTCTTTATAACTGTTCTGACTTCTACAATTGCTGTATATTTGCATGTAGAATTACAAAGGTATCATCTGTAGTTGCAAGTTAAATAGGGGTGAAATAATATTTACTAGAAAAGGGGCCTTTCTTTTCTAAATGAGTACTTTTGTACTTTGCTCAATATCATTTATCTCATCAATCCAATTTGTAATATGTGTAACAACAGTTTTTCAGGCTGTGTGAACTATGTAAGTGCATTTACCTTCAGAATGTCTAGATTTACTATAATAGTAAACAAATCATCCAACTTTTGGCATGAGAAACACAAGTCTCCAATATTCTCACGTCACCTTTGACTACACACAGCATTTAATACATTGGACAAAATATTTAGGCTTCAGAAAATCAATGATGGATTTTTTATTGCTGAATCCATTGTCAGTGACAAACAACTGAATTGCAAAAGAAACAAAAATATTAAAATCAATAATCACAGAAAATTCCTTCGTTTGATGACATCAGATTAATAGCTTAGAAATAGCCACAAGCAGTGTTTATAGCATTTAAATTTAATTTATGTTTTATACGGAAGTATGTTTTTGTTCCTGTACTACTACAGGCTAACTAGTTTTAATTGCTTCTGGTGTTAACTTTTTCTTCTTCCCTGACCGCCTCATAAACTATACCCTCTTTCATGTCTAGATAATCTATAACCTCATTTTTTCTGTCCAATTTCCCCCCTACCATCCCTTCCTCAGCTTACTTTGAGAAACTACAACGTCTACACTACAATAAGGAATTATATTAGATGATTGTATAATAGAAATATCAGCTATAATAGCATAGAATGTAACTTCTGCTGTGCTGTATGTCTTGTATATTTTTTTTGTATAAGTTATGCATAATTTTTTTGTATACGTTTATGTATAATCTCTGTATGTGGAGCTTTTCTCCTCCAGCCTCTGCTGAAAATGGGCCTTATCCCAGTCAAACTTTCCCGGTAAACAAATGTAAAATAAATAAATTCTTAAACTAACAAATAACACAAAACTTACGAAAGGACAGTGCAGTGAGCTAACAACTGTAAACTGTCTGTGCAAGCAGACTAATACACTCAAGTAAACCTATATTTTTTAAAGAAATGCCTTTACTGAATTATCAGTTGTGACATAGGCAAGCTTACATAATGGCCACCATTATTTTACACTCGCTAAGCAGTGCTTCTGCTGTTTAGTGAGTGTAAAATAAAATAAAAGTAAAATAAAAAAAATGTGTATATGTGTATGCGTGTGAAAGTGTATGCCTGTATGAGTGTAAGAGACAGATTGGTTAGGCTACTATTCTACACTGGCTAAGCAGTGCTTCTGCTGTTTTAGTGAGTGTAAAATATATTAAAAAAACAAAAAAACAAAAGTGTGTGTGCATTTATGTCTGTGTGTGTGTGAGTGTATGCATGCATGTGAGTGAATCTGAGAATGATCGAGCTGTTATTTTACACTTGCTAAACACTTTTACAGCGAGCCCATTCTCCAAGTGCAATAATGCCCTCCAGGGTATGTGTTAATGTGTAATTAATGCCCTTCCAAGGGTGTAGAGGTTGTCCACCTGTGGTGTCAGGCCTCACGATACCCCTGAGTTGGCATTAATTACACATTAACACACACACTGTCAGGCATTATTACTTGCTTAACAAGTTCACATTTACAGTTATATATCTCGGGTATTTTTCTATACAATATATTCAATCAGACATTACATAAATTGCTCAGTTCCTGACTTATCTTAAACCTCATTCCTCCTACGATCAATTTTCTGCATGTATTTATCCTCACAATTTCCATTTCTGTCTTTGAAATCTTCTCCTGCCATTTTCTAGAGATCCCACTTCCTGATTTTTTTATCTCTTGTTACAATATTCACTTCTTGGCGGGTTTCGACTTTGATTTCCATTTTCTACTAATTGCTTTTCTTGACAACCACAAGAATTAAACTTTATAAGGTATTACTATGTCTAGGCAATTCAGATCCTGTAGCCCAGCTGAAAAAAATAATTTCCTTAGTTACACTCATTTGTTAACCCAGTATTCATGACAGAGTACTCTCTAGGGAATTTTTAAAACCTGACAACTCATTACACTCTGAGAACATACATTCCCAGGTATCTCTTTCTTCCCCATTACACTTCCATTTGCCATCTTCTTCTTCTTTGGCTGCTCCCATTAGGGGTCACCACAGCGGATCATCTGTTTCCATTTCTTCCTGTCCTCTGCATCTTGGTCTGTCACACCAACCACCTGCATGTGCTCTCAGACCACATCCATAAAGCTTATCTTAGGCCTTCCTCTTTTCCTGTTACCTGGCAGCTTCATCCTTAGCATCTTTTTCCCAATATACTCTGCATCTCTCCTCAGCACATGCCCAAACCAATGTAATCTTGCCCCCCTGGCTTTGTCTCCAAACCTTCCAACCTGGGCTGACCCTCTAATATACTTATTCCTAATTCTGTCTACCCTCTCACACCCAGTGCAAATCTTAACATCTTTAACTCTGCCACGGACAGCTCTGACTCCTGCCTTTTTGTCAATACTCAGGGGTATTGTGAGGCCTGACACCATGGGAGGACAGCCTCTACACCCTTGGAAGGGCATTAATTGCACATTAACACACACCCTGGAAGGCATTATTCCACCTAGAGAATGGGCTCTTTGTAAAAGTGTTGCTTTTTATATATATATATATATATATATATATATATATATATATATATATATATATATATTTCTTTTATTACTGTCACTCTTACTGGTACTTGTCTGTCACAAATCACTCCTGACACTCTTCTCCACCCACTCCATCCTGCGTATACTCTCTTCTTCACCTCTCTTCCACACTCACCATTACTCTGAACTGTTGATCAGAAGTATTTAAACTCATCCGCCTTTGCCACCTCTACTCCCTGCATCCTCACCATTCCTCTATAATCCCTTTCATTTACACACACATATTCTGTCTTAGTCCTGCTGGCCTTCATTTTTCTTCTCTCTAGAGCATATCTCCACCTCTCCAGGGTCTCCACCACCTGTTTCCTATTCTCACTACAGATCACAATGTCATCTGCAAACATCATAGTCCACGGGGACTCCTGTCTGATCTTGTCTGTCAACCTGTCCATCACCATTGCAAATAAGAAAGGGCTCAGAGGTACTCCTTGATGTAATCCCACCTCCACCTTAAACACATCTGTCACTCCCACCGCAGACCTCATCACTGTCACACTACCCTCATACAGCCACTGGGGATGCACAAGACAGTGCATTTCTTAATGCCGGTCCCAAGCATGGATAAGTGGGGAAGGTTGCATCAAGAAGGGCATCCGGCGTAAAATTTTGCCAAATCATACATGCAGCCAACATTTGCCATCTATCAGAGGAAAAATTATTTGGAAACTGCTTATGGTATAAAAGTGCCTATGCAAACACTTCCAGACAAATATCCTTCTAGATTTTGTTGCATATTTGGGAGCCATACATATGTCATCCCATTGTTTCTTTGTGAATTGCTTAGCTAATCTGTCTTTCCAATCTTTTCTGACTTGTGATCCATTACTATAGTTATCTTGAAATATTTTATATGCCCTGCTAATTATCTTTATTTTTAACAGCAGCTCCTTTTCTACATTCAACTAAAAACTCAACCAGTGGATTTCTGAGTCCCTTATTTTCTTTGCAAATGGTTCTAAATATAACAGAAACAAGTAAGGGGAAATAGGATACCCTTGTCTGGTTCCTCTGTTCAGATACAGCTTCAGAGAGGAACCCTCACACTTTGATTTTGACTCTCATCATTCATATACCTTCCTGATTTACCTTATTATTGTCTCAGGACATGCAAATTCTTCCACTGTTCTTCTCAGAAAGTCCCAGCTTACTCTGTAGAACGCTTTCTGTGCATCAAGACTCAGCAACAACAACAGTATTTTCTTACATTCTGCTTCCCTCAGGATCATCATTTTTTATTAATGTTGTCAAATGCTCGACCCCTCCACAAAACCACACTTCCAGATCTTTATCACCTTCTTCCATCCTAGCTTCCAAACTTCCCCCAGAGTGCCATCTATTCCTGGAGACTTTCCTGCAGATTGGTTATACATCGACATTTTTATCAACGTTTTTACTTATTTCCTCCAATCTTAACTGTTAATTGTTGAGCTTCGGCCACCTCTAACCTTGACATATTTAAGTCTTCTATAAACATTCCCATTTGTGCTTTTTCTTGATTTCCACACATCAGCTTTATACAAATGTTCATAAAATTTCTGAAATATCTCTAATACCTCTATGGGATCTCTGGTTATTTTGCTTGTTATAGTCTCCCAAAGTTTCACAATGACCCTTTCTACTTTCTGTTGCCTAAGAAGTTGAGCAAAAAGGTTTTTGTGCTCTGGAGGTATTATCTAAAAACAGTTGCTTAGCAGCACGCCTTCTAAACTTATGCATATTATCCAGGTACTCCCTTATTTTCTCTTTAATACTCTGCATTTGTGCCTCTTCCCATTCTATGAGATTCCCCTTATTCTGTAACACTTTATCAGTCCCCCTAAAATAACTCTTGTCACTTTCTTAACTGTATCTCTTTTTTCTTTTATTCCTACCCTATTTTCAAACTCTACTTTAATTTTATCTCACTCGCCAGCTATAACCACTGGAGAACCAGGGAAAAAACTCAATAAAAGAAACTAAGCCTACCCCCAATGAAATATAGCCCACCCCCAATGAAATATACCAACTCCGAGATTTCACTACACTGAGGAAAAGGGCAAAGTTCACCCTGGCGGCCAAGTGCTTCATTTCTCAGGGGAAGACGTTTGGCAGTCAGTGCTTTCAGCGGATTGCTCTTTTACTGAAGTGGAGTTGGCCATGTACAATTTTAACAAGTATAAATTCATTGAGTAAAAGTAGATGCACACACATACCCACACACACACACACACACACACACACACACACACACACGCACACACACACACACACACATACACACACACACACATATATATATATATATATATATATATATATATATATATATATATATACATATATAGATATATGAAAGCTCATTTCACTGAAACTCATTTTCCTGCGCACAATTCACTGAAAGCTCACTTCACTGAAAACTCATGTCACTGAAACTAATTTCATTGAAAGTTATATATGGCCTTTTCCCCACAGTAGTGCGATCCTGGAGTTAGTATATAAAGTAAGGGGGGTGGGGGCACAGCCCCCCACCTATTTTAAATGTTTTTATCCATAGACATGGATACTTACAAATCCAATGAATAACTCTTTCCAGAAGACAATATATAACCAAACTATGGGGGGCAATGACCCCTCACACCCCCCCTTATTTTATATACTACCTCCAGGATCATACTACAGTGAGGAAAAGGCCATAATATAACTTTCAGTAAAATGAGTTTCAGTGAAATGAGTTTTCAATGAAGTGAGCTTTCAGTGAATTGTGCGCAGTAACTGAGTTTCAGTGAAATAAGCTTTCAGTGAAATGAAGCAGACCCATATATATATATATATATATATATATATATATATATATATATATATATATATATAATTTTAAGCTCTCGTTTTTTTTTTGTAAAACCCGTATTGTTTCCTTGTGTATAAAACTACATATAAAACTACCCTTTGCTTAGAGAATATTTTTTGTTTGCTTGTCCTTACAGATGCAACACGTAGCTTATACATGGGGAAATATTTGCATCTTGTCTGGTTTTGGACAAGTACCTGTTTTAAATATGAATCTTCTTGTGAGATTTAAAATACTTGGGGACAAAACTGCTACAGTACATTGAAAATTAACACCTCTTATTATGGACATGACTAACACTCTGTGCATCTGAAGAAATTAATGCTCTAACTGCAAGAGACTTAGTTCTTTCTCCTCTTTCTTCATTTTTGAATAGTCAGTGTAGCTGTCATTTACACTACCATGCAGACAGACCTCATTAGACTGTTAATATGTTTCAAGAGACTTGCAGCACACATGCAGATGTTAGCTATGGGTTATATGTTGCTCCAGTACAGAGGTTATATCCCCCCCCACATCTCTATTTTCTGTCTGCTTAGTTGAACAGATTCAGTAGCAGTGGATATTAGCCATGCAGAAGTGTCACTTATGTGCCTTATATGTGTCATACAGTTACATATACTTCACGCAGCAAATATTTCTCTCCAGCAGTCTTTCACAATTCTTAAATACCACTTGGTGTACTGTCGAGCAGCAAAAGTTGCCATTACCTTTAGCTTGCACAGGCCTAGAAGAAGCTGTCTATGCTAATGCAGGTAACATGACATGAGGTGATATAGGATGAAGTAAGCACAGACAAAATATGTTTTAGGAGACAACTTAATGGCTTAAATACTCATAACTCAGTGAGTGATTAGAAAGAGAATGAACAAACTTACAGAAAATAATGGGAATAATGTTTTAGTAACATATAAAAAGGACTTTTAACTTTGACAAGAGAATTAAATGCATAGGCCTTTGGGATGTGGAAAGCCCCTATGCATTTGAAATGTTTATAAATGTTGACATACACGGCATTTTCTTTACTATTATTATTGTACTGGCTGCAATTATAAGTACATTCTTTGGTAGCACAGATTAAACATTATACACAAAGCAAACATTACTCACAAATCAGTTTTCTTAGGAATTTATTCTGAGCAATGCATACAATTGATGTTTGATCTGCTGGCTGACTAGGCATATACAACAGAGTATAATAAAATATTACAGAGAAGAGAGTTAATTATAGCACCTTAAAAGGAATTGAAATGCTCATAACATGCAGGAACTTGAGTCCAAAGCACATAGCAGTCACTGAATGACCCCCTTAAAACATTTTACAGCCTATACCTCTTTCATTAAAATATTTTCAGTGTACATGCATAGCACATGCCTCTTTTAAGAAAGCATAATTTAATTGCTAAAATAAAGCAGCTGTCATTTAATTTGGCATATATTTAACTCACCACTTAAAGCTTTGACTACCTGACGGTACTCAGTAGAGTGCTTGTTTTCAAACTTACATTTTACAATTTACATTTACTGAAGAGCAAGTGGAATGAGAGAAACACTAATCAAAACAATAAAAAAGGTTGTTTTAATGGCTGCTATACAAACAATACATGTTTACTCTTTTTAGCAGATTATTATTGAATCTGCCAATCTGTTACAACGAGGTGACTTCCTGCCTGAGGAAAATCTGTTATCATGCTTCCTCATCACAGAGGGATTTTTTTTTTATCCCTGTGGTCTCCTTCTCCTCTACATTTTAGAAAACCATCAACATAACTTTTGTTTTAAAATAGCCCATGTACTACATGGAAACAGTCATACAGTTAAATGACACTGAGCACATCTATTAGGTGATAGGTATATTCACAAGTGCAGTTCACGGTTTTAACTTTTGTCAAGACCAGCAATACACTTCTTACATTGCATGCCTTCTATGCACGTTTTTCATTTTGAAGCAAGCACTTAATGTGTTTAGGTCCAAAGTGGGACAAAAGTTATTGGATCTTCATATATACTGGCATATCTTTTTATTTTATTATTTTAGAATGAATTATTTTTTTAATAATTTACTTATACCTTTATTTTTAGCTACAACGACAAGATGATTCATATTTCACTTGTTCAGCTATTTCTTAGGAAGACATTATACAGTAAGTACAAAGCATTACAGGATTAAAGCATAAAACAACAAAAAATTAATATGATTTCAAAGGCATGCTATAGTAATAATTATAAAATAAATTGGAAAATTATACCAGTATGCACTACAATAATTTATGGCCTAGTTAAAGTAGTGAAAACAAGTTGTGCTCTAACTTTTAATATCTCTTAATTTGGAAGAGCTGTATTTTACAGCTGAATGTAGAAAGAAAAGTGGCTGACACGATCTCTTGAAGGAGGTAGACATGTGGAGCTATATGTACGGAGTAAAGCATCAGGGGAATTTTGAGGAATAGAAGCTGAATGGAACCCAGTTTAAAGGAAGGTATGCTTTAAAGAACAAAAACAAGGAGAGGTGTATGTTAGGATGACGATGGCAAAGAGGTGTTAAATAATCATCAGTACATGTAGAATGTGGGGTCACATGACCACACCAACACATTACTGAAGGATATTCATAAAGTGTAATCTGCAAAATGTAACTTCTAAATGAAAGGATCAAAACTGAAGACTTGCTGTGATGATACATGATCAGTTTTGACCATCTTTATCCCCAGAAGTGGGAGGCCATCCTCTCAAACCTCTTCTTATATATGCTAGTTTTGCTATAGCTATATGTCACTGTAAGGAGAATTGTATGGAGTACAACAATGTCAGAGTTAGTGTATAGTTCAAGAAAATCACATACTACTGCTTTTTCTTCTGACAGTCAAACAAAATGCCAAATGCTTGTCTATCTCAAGCAGAAGTGGTAAGGCACATGTTGATACTAATATTGTGGAGACTACAAAAGATCATTTTGTGAGTTGACAGAGTTATGGGTACAATTAAGTGACTGCAATTCTTGCTAATAATGACATTTTAATGTTTCATAAATAATTGTATTATTTGTATATTTTATTTCTCTCCTTTTACAGGATCCTTTTAGAGAGATGATTATATGTTGCACCGGCTGTGCACCATTGTATTTCATAATTTTGAGAAAGGAACTTCGAGCTTTTGAAGTAGACATAGAATATCCACTTTAAAACATATCACTCAATGCATTGTGTTGCATTTCTAAGCCTACTATTCTTTAGTTACTTGTAGATAATATTCTTTTCTTAGCATAAAATGGCTCTGATTTTTTGCACCCAGGACCCCTTAGCCATTTTACACATGATCTATCCCCATTAGGCCATTCACTTTTCCCTTAACCCCATTCTAGGAGTACAGGGAGTAAGGAGAAATCTTGCTGTGCCCCTAGACACAGATGGTCCCCTCTTCATCATAGAGAGAATGGCTTTACTCACCTCTTGTAACTTCAGACCCCCCTCCCAAGATCAAGGGCAAGAATTTCTTTTATATAAAGGGAATTGATGACTGAATAGGCTGGAATGTATCTGTTTTATCACCACATGATTGCACTATGCTACATGCCCATTCAAGCCTCCCACTACCAGATAAATGATAATCTGTTCTACAACAAGGAAATGATCACTGGCCTCCCGTAAAAAGTGCTCAGCTGTGGGAATAACTCCTAACTTTTCCTCCCTAAGATGAGGGAGCTGAATGCTAATTTTCCATTCTCCATGTAACTCTATCAGATACAAGGTGTTAATCAAATTCAGGTCACCTGGGTCATAGTCCACGCTTCATTGCTCACTATCATGCAGCAGAGAGTGTTTCCATTCTGACTAAGAAGTGTATAGGATGAAATGTAGCATCTGTAATTCAGAAGTAATTGCTCTGTCTGGGAAAAGAGTGAATTATTATCTGCATTTGAGAAAGTGAAGGTGTGCAATGTTCTTGGAGGCTTGTTTACAACTGAAGGCTGAGGGTATCCAGAAGTTGACAGCAGATGTGTACAACAGTGACAGTGTTGGAGGCACTCCATTTGAATGAGGTAGTAAAGTCAGAGCTGAGTCACAGGCCTAATATCGTATTTTTCTGTCAGTGTATTCCCTCGTCCTCACCTCTGGTCATGAGCTTTAAGTAGTGACTGAAAGAATGTTATGAATACAAGTGGCAGAGATGAGGTTTCTTTGAAGGATTGATCATTTTAGTCTCAGTGACAAGGTGAAGAGTCTGGCAATCCTGAAAGACCTCAATGTACAGTGACTGCTCTGCCAGGTTAAGATGAATCAGCTGAGGTGGTTTAGGCAGTTACTGAGCATCCATTCAATATCAGTGCTCAGTTTCAGAGTTTTTATGAAAAAAATTCTATTGCAATAAATCCATATTTCAGCAACCAGACTGTAGAGGATGAAAGTATAATAAAATATATAGAATATTAAGGAAGGCAATTATGACTTTATATTTTTCTAGCAAATATTCTGTCTTCTGGTCATTGTGTTTTGCTGAAAAATGTTTTATTGAAAGGCAGGTACCCTTAAGATCTCTGATTACTAGGATTTTCACTTTATGTATTTATTTTATTTCTTTCCTTGGAATATCCATTTGGGAATTTATAGTTGCAGTGGACTATCATTTGGTAATGATCCAGGAGAAGAATACATAACTGAGAAGCCAGTAAGTCACACAAACAATTAGGACAAATGATGAAGTGAAATGATACAGATTTAAGCGCCTACATATATTGTGTAGTTTACAGCCTTCACAACAGAATATTTACATATTCTACAATAAAAGTGAGATGATAACCATGCAAGGTGAGTTATCAGTCATTACAAATGCACAGAAATCCTGTAGAGGCCTAAGCGTATTGGAGTTGGATGTGAGCAATACTTATGCACATAAGACTGAAGAAAATGAATACAAATATCGATTACAGAAGACTGAAAATATTTAGAAAGGTTAGAAATCAAGTTAATGTCAGAAATGCATGCCAAATTGCATTTCAGTTTTTTTTTCTTGTGGAGACTTTAAGGTATTTTTAAAAGTGTTACCTAAGTTTTTGTGTAAGGTCATTCCAGAATTTGGATACCAGAACTGGCTTCAGGTACCCTAGATGAAGGACTCAACAGAGGTCCCCGACTTTCCACGCATATCCCCAGTGCCACAACCCTAGTGGTTTCCCCCAATGCTAGCCTCTCCACACCATCCAACTTACTTTTCTTTTTCTCACATTTTTTTTTTTTTACTGTTTTATTTTCCTGCATCCTTTCAATGCAGCCTAACTGGCCAAGACTGCATTTTTAACAACTTTGGTGGAAATAATTTAATAAAGTTGAGGGAGGGCCACTAGGCTTTCATAAGACATGGGTTCTTATACTCTCTGAGGTGTATTTTATCCTGCTTTAAACAACCTTTTTTGTCATCCAGAGATGACTGGAAATTAAATCATCACTAGTGAGATAAATCCATGTTTACTCTTCAACTTCACTTTTTCTTTCATTCTTTTAACACACGTTAGCTAGCCAAGACTGCACTGTAATAACTGTGTAGGAAGTAATTAAATTTAACCAGAGGTCTATGGACCATCAGTCTTCCAGAAGCCATGGGGTTATTCATGCTCTGAGTATCATTTTATTATATTTCTGTCTTTTCAATCTAATAATGGCCTGAGCAAAAACATAACTAAAGCAGAGTCAAGCACTATGAAATGGCAATGCTACTCACTGTCACATTGTGACATTGTGCCATTGACCAGTTGTTTTCACACCATCCTGCTTCTGCACAACCAGCAGAGGTGATGTGCAAGGCTGATATTTGCAATGAAAAGTGAATTAAATTATAGCCAACTTGTTATATTTAAATACTCTGCAACCCGCCACATGCACATACACACACACACACACACACACACACACACACACACACACACACACACACACACACACACACACACACACACACACACACACACACACACACACACACACACACACACGCACACATACACACACACACACATACACACACACACACACACACACACACACACACACACACACACACACACATCATGTCAATAGTCTTACAATTATTTCAGCAAGTACAATACATTATGTAACACTACTTCTGACAAGGCAGTTAACAGTAATCAAACAACATGGGTTAAGTCACTTTCACTTATAGATAGTCTCCATAGTCATCAGTTATGTGCCAAAAAAGGTGAGATAATATGAGAAAAAAAGTCAGAAAAGCACACCTGAAAAAAAGTGGCACCCTAGGCAGCTGCCTAAGTTGCCTATGCCTAAGGTCAACCATGGTTGTAACAGTGATAGGGAACCTTGGAGTATTGCATCTGTTTTTTTTTCCCTTCCCTTGGAATGCCCATTAAGCTGACTATAGATGTTGACTCTTTTATAGTTGTAGATAAGGAAAGTCAGTCAGCTGAGTACCAGAACTGATGGCAAAACATAGCTGAAATACAAACAGCTGATGACTGAGCATCTTTTACCACAAAATATTCCACAGTGATAGACAGTGCTGTACCCCACCATGGTGGCTAGCAACAAATGTAGATATTCTGTTGCATGCTCATAGTTTTTACAGGAGCAGACAACCCGGTAAGATGGATAGGTGAGATTGAAAAAGTAAAAAAAAAAGTGAGTTTGATGTAGTTTCATAGGTAATTACTAGGTTAATGACCTTAATCCTAGCCATGCTTCTCAAATATATCTGACTGGTTTTGATACCATTTATTTTATTGTGGTTATGGCTTGAGTATGGGTTATCAAGCATATAAAAATGTCTCTTTCTAATAGGACATAGGTGGCTGACCCCCGAGGATTAATTTGCAATTCCCCATTCACTAATCCAAGCTGCACTTGGAAAAAGTGCAGGGAGGAACTTTGCTTTACACACCTGGCACTGTCAGTGAGGGAAGTCTTAGCCTTAAATACAATGACAGATTTTTTCTAGGTTTTATTAATAACACTTTTCACATGCAGATCAAATTTAAATTGGGTATTGATAAATAGAGAATTGTTTATCTGCATTGTTTTTTAGTGCATTGTTGTTTAGCTGCAAGTGTTGTGAGACTACTGCTGATGTGTGACTGCAGTGACCTTTTCCTAGCCACAAGTCCATTTCCTGTTGTGCTTTTCAACTTTGTGGCTTTGAGCTGCCTGTCCTTACTATACATTTGATGTTGGAAGTTCCTCCTAATCGTATCTCCTCTTCTGATTCTACTGGGTGTTGAAAGATCTAACTGGGAAGAATCCCCGTTAGACTTTTAAAGCTTGCGGTAACCTTTGTTTCATAACACTCTACTCACTTACTGCAATATTCAGGGTATTAATGTATTTTTCATCTTACTTTTAAAATCTGTAGCATCTGGGACTAGACTATCAAACACTGGACAGCATATCTAGGAACTGTTTCTTAGAAGCTAGATATTAATGCTGCATATTTGCTTCATGTGAGAAAAGGAACAGACGGGCATTGATTTCTGCCGGTCTCTGACTGGACAGTGTGTGTATGACTTATATGAGTGGACTGATTACAGTTTTGAGGAGAATCCTCTCAGGACCTTTGTGCAACTTGGCTGTCTGTTGCGTCTAGCTACTGCTGTAAGTTGTATCTACAGTACATATCAAGAGAAGACTATAATCTGTGCACTGAAAGCAAACACATCTGGGCTAATACTACTATTCAGGAAGCAGATTGGGATTAATACTACTCTTTTGCTTCAGGGGAGAGAAGAAACTAAGGATCATCAACAGCAAACCTCAAAGGTGCCACTCCCCCTTCAGCTCACATTAGTAATCACCTGGGCCATGCATATGTACTTTCCAGCAGTTTGTTACCAACTTGTTTGAAAGGGCATCCTAACACAATATAGCAATTGTCTCATGTTTACTGTCAGCCACATACTACATTAATAAACCAACACTCTGTGAGAGGTGTAGTTATTTGGTGCTGTTGGGGCAAAACTCTCACAAGAAGATACACCAAAAAACAAGCTAGTTGACAGTCCCATGCAACACATTAAACATTTCACACATAGATCAGACCAAACACATAGACTTACATATGCTGAAGCTCTAAAAATTAAACTATCTGAAGCACAAAAGCCTCCTAAATGTAACCAATGAAACAAGTACTGTCAGCAATCTCAAAGATGCAGACAGTGCCAACCTTGAAACATACATCAAAGAGTCACAGCATCTCAGGTCAGAAGCTCATAAGGTGAACCTCCACAGAATCCAACATTCTAGTCATAGGTGATTCCATTGTACGACAAACTGATGCATCACTCACCAGGCTGTACAGGGAGAGATTCATGGTGAATTAGCTGCCAGGATTTGTCACATCACACAGTCACTCAAGTCCTTGCACCATGAATACACCGATGACATAGTCATAGCACATGTGGGAATAAAAGACTTGAGATAAGTCTTCCTGGACTACATGACTACATGAAAAGAGATATGATGGAGCTCTCCAAATATGTGTTCAAGTCAGGAATGAACCAAGCTATGAGAAGCATTTTACAATCATCAATACAAACAAAACATTATTGACGTCATCAATTGGTTTAGCATCCAGTGTCATTCAAAGGTTATTGGATATATGTTAGCCTAGTAGGAGATGGTAGACAGTCTTAAGTGCTCTGCCAGGGATGTCCCTCACCTGTCCCCTCAAGGCTTTTGTATATTGGCTAAAACGTTGTCCAATCCATAGTGTTTTTTTATGCAACATTAGTCAACAAAACATCCAACATAACAAAACAGAATCTGGGTAACATAAACGTATTGTTGGTCTATGCCAGGAGTCTTAACAAAAAAAACCCCCAAAAAAAAACACCACTCCCTACAAACAGTTCTTATACACTGGAAAACATTGACATATGCATCATTAAGAGACCTGGTTCAAGACCACTGAGAGCATCTTGTCAGTGCAGGGTTTCAGTGCCTACCACATGTTCAGGCCCACCCTAGTAGATGAAGTCATTAAAGGTGGTAGTGTCTCCACATTTGTAAAAAAGCACTTCACCTCCAAACTAGATAATCCAGCTATGATCTTAAACTACTCCACTTTCAACTTTCCATTAGCAAGACACCATATCATGTCATTACTAACTATAGGACCCTGTCTATGTCTGCCTCATCCCATATATCTTGCCTAAGTAGTATGAAGTCTCTATGCATTAAGACAAACACCATTCTCTTACAAGACTTCAACTACCCCTCCATTAACAGGGAAAAGTATACATCATCTAACATGTGTGCCAAGATATTTTTTTAACTTCATCAATACAAGCTTTTTGGACCAGTTAGTCTTCACCCCAACCAGGGTTGATAAAATTCTGGATATGACTCTCCACAATATAGGACAGTGCTGCTCCCTACCAGTGGTAACTCCCTCACTGATCAAATTGGATGACAAATTAGTCAACATCCATCTTAAGAGTGAAGCCGGTAACATCTTCCAATACCTGGGTATTCATAGAGTATGTCAATGCTAATCAACTGAAACTGAGTGATGACCTGGCTGCATTCAACATTCCCTTCCAGCTCTATGATTCCACAGCTTATGTATAATCCTTTACTGCCAAATTCTATGCACATGTGAATAGATGCATAGATACATTTGTCCCTCACCAAAGTAAATGCAATGCCAAAAAAAAACTCCTATGGTGGAACTCAAATATAAACATAAAATAAAAGTAAACTCATTGCATGTAAAATAAATGTAACTTTCAAGATACAAAAAAGCTCTTGTTAAACTTAGCAGGGACTTCCAGACCCTGATCATATCAACCAAAGGCAGATATGAGGTAAGAAATGCCACACAGATAAAGGACAATCACAAAACCTTTTCCAGTTATGTTTGGAACATTAGAACAATGTGCATCACTGTGCAGAGCTAGTAGTAAATGATATCAATTACTCTGACTTGGAGGACATAGCCAACTGACTAGCAGGGAAATTTATCTCTAACTTCACCCACTTCCTCCTACATTCCCAGAGTTCATACCTGCATCTCATTCTCCCCCAGAAAATTCCCATGAGTAAGTCATCAAGGCACTATCCAACACCAAGCTGCATATATGGAGTTGGATAACATATGGGACTGCTTACTGGCCAACTGAAAAGAGGACCTGACTGACCCCTACAGACATTATTCAGTGTGAGCCTCCAAACAGGCATTGTGCCAAATGAATGGAAGACAGCAACTGTCATCCCCTTGCATAAAGGTGATAATTCAATGGACCCAAGAAATTATAGACCTATATGCCTGACCAGCTACTATTCATAAGGCTATGGAAAAAATCATTGCAAAGCCATCTGCAAAAATAAGTTTTTGACTGTTCACTATATATGAAGGTTTAGATGTAATCTGATTCAACTAAATGCAGTTAAGATGAATTTTTTAGTTTTTTGTGATTAGATAAAATGAACTATACCCATTTGATAGAAAAGTGTAGTCTTAATTAAATATACAAAGTGCACTGTCACACAACTACAGAGAAAAGAGAAAATGCTGTATAATTGAATTGCTGCTTATGTACAAACCCATCAATGAGTATTAGCAAGCCGTGCATGTTCAGTCATCGAAAAGAAAAAATGCCAAACCACATTACATCAAAAATGCCATTCAGTGAAACTCCTCATTTGGGGGTCTGTGCCTCCCAGACCTCCTGCTAATTATATATACCAACTCTGAGATTGCACTACAGTGGGGAAAGGGCAAATTTCCTAATCCCTACAGTAATGCAATCCTACTTAAATGACTCGATGAACAGCATGATTGATGAAACATGCTGTTCAATGCTTTTTCCATTCGATGACTGAACATAGACCCATCAGTAAGGTACAAATGGGGTAGTAAACTAATTTGCTATGCATTTCTTGCTACCCTAACAGCTTATACCACACCAACAATAATTCTCAATAGCCAACTATAGTTTTCTGTTAAATGTGATTAGATCAAACATATTCTATATTAAATGTATCTTACTTTAGACCAAATATTCAAATACATATGCATATGGCTTTGTGTAAGTGTGTGTGTGTGTGTGTGTGCATGTGGCGGGTTGCAGAGTATTTAAATATAACAAGTTGGCTATAATTTCATTCACTTTTCATTGCAAATATCAGCCTTGCACATCACCTCTGCTGGTTGTGCAGAAGCAGGATGGTGTGAAAGCAACTGGTCAATGGCACAATGCCACAATGTGACAGTGAGTAACATTGCCATTTCATAGTGCTTGACTCTGCTTTAGTTATGTTTTTGCTCAGGCCTATACTGTGATAATCTGTCTATATGAAGGATAAAAGAAATTTTATGAATTCTCAGAAAAAGTAACTATTTGAATAAAACTTTTGTGAATACGTGCCCTATTACAGGAGTATATTTTTTATATTCACTAAATAACAAACTATTACCTTAAGCAGCATACTTCCTTGGAAACATAGGTTAAATCTTGCTCTAGTACAATACTTTTTTGGGTCATTAACATGTTGTGATAGGGCTTACCACCCTGTATGTACGCCCACTCCATACATTTGTTTTGTTTTAATGGAAAGCACATATCATGTGATCACTCCCAATTGAAATTGCATTTGGCAGTAGTTAAAAACTCATCACAATTAATCTTCAGGCTTGCTTAGACAAGGACAATAAACAAAAATCATTAAGACAATATGCAGACCTAAGACAGGGGTTCACTTATTCATATTCCCATTGGAATAAAACTTCTAAGTATGTACACATGTGCCTGATTCCATAACAGGAACAATTGCTTGCAATGAACAGAATATGAGGCCATTAGGAACAGTGGGAGTAACAAGAAAAAATACAGAAAATAAATAAACAGGAAAACATGAGTAAAATAAACTAGATCAAAAGTATATAAAATATATGGTTTCATTTTAATAGACAGTAGCAAAAATGTTAGTATGATGAGGTAATCAACAAATAGAGTTTACTTGTAACTGCATATTTGCATTACCTGGGTTTATTACATGAAATGAAACTAAAGCCTAAAGAAGAAGTGGCATATAACTATGGTAAGTGCAAGCTTTATAATAGGTAAGAAGAAAAAGAATCTGAAATGCATGCACAGATTGGGTCCATATTACATGATGGAAACCTTAGGTCATAAAGACCTAAATGTCGATCATGAAATATCGAACCCTTAAGATCAAAAATGGCTGCTTCCACACAGGGAAACAATGGCATTGGCCAAATAAAAAAAAAAAATTATAAACAGAAATAAAGTGGGGGGCTTCACCCCACCCCCACCCAATGAGGGGGGGGGGGCTGTGCCCTCCACCCCCCAAACTAAATATACCAACTCTGAGATCGGTCTACAGTGGATAAAGAACAAAATCCGCATAATGGCCAAATTACTCATTTCCATTTACACTTACACTTTAGGTGTTCGATAACCTAAAGTTTCGATTAGATAATAGGGAACCCACAGATTATTATACTCCTTTAAAAAGCTGTTAAATTTAAAGGATGAAATACTGTTCCTTGAAAATGAAAAAAAATCCATATTTTCCTCATGCCTTGATATTTTCTGTAACATTAATATAGCCACATTTTTCAGTGTTTTTTTCATTAACTATGAATACCTGTGTGTCATTTAATCAACACTCAATTACTCTAAGCTAAAAAGTCCAAATCCTTGGAAGGATACAAGTTTAGAAGCTCAAAGGAATAACACGCACCATCAAAGAAAACAACAAAGTGTGTTTTTGCAGAGTGGAACATTTGCCTGGATGTCCAAATCTTTTGGCCTATATCTCTGAGATTGCACAAACTAGATTAAGGAGAGATGTGGATATAAACATGAATCACACATTCTCCCAGTTTTCTGAGTAAACCATGAACAAGGATATAATATGTGATATAGCTGGTGTCTATGAAATGAAATATCAATGATAGTTTTTTCAAAGCAATAATAAATATTTTGTTTTAATTCATTTCATTATAATGATGGTTCTGTGTACCACAAGCTTTCTAGTTTGTCTTTGAAGTCAGTTTGAATACTTGTTTTTAAATGAATTACTCCAAGCTGTGTTGAATATAAACTGATAAATATCCTACTTGGGCTGCATATAAACAGGTGAGCAGTGCAGTTCATAAGTGTTCAGAGCTGTAGTCCTTCAGAAATTCCAGACTGTCTGCTCTTCTCCACACTCTTGGTAGGTTTGAAGTTTACTTGCAGGTGCAAGTGCTCCAGTTGTTAGTATTGTTGTTACTGACAGAGCCACTGCATCATCACTCTGTGACATGTGCACAGTGCCATTATAGTCAGTCATGGATGCCACTGCATCATCACTCTGTGCCACTGCATCATCACTCTGTGGCACGTGCACAGTGCCATTATAGCCAGTCATAGGTGCTACTGCATCATCACTCTGTGCCACTGCATCATCACTCTCTGCCACATGCAAAGTGCCATTATAGTCAGTCATAGGTACCACTGCATCATCACTCTGCACCACATGCACAGTGCCATTATAGCCAGTCATAGGTGCCACTGCATCATCACTCTGTGCCATGTACACAGTGCCATTATAGTCAGTCATAGGTGCCACTGCATCAACCCTCTGTGCCACTGCATCACCACTCTGTCCCATGTGCACAGTGCCATTATAGCCAGTCATAGGTGCCATTGTATCATCACTCTGTGCCACTGCTTCATCACTCTGTGCCATGTGCACAGTGCCATTATAGTCAGTCATAGGTGCCATTGCATCTTCACTCTTTGCCATGTGCGCAGTGCCATTATAGTCACTCAAAGGTGACCTGATGACATCAGGCATGCTTTGGCAACCTGTGCTGAGCCCTCAATCAGTGGAATCTTTGCAAGCATAAAAATAGTATACCTGTCTATAATAAAGGGAACCCACAAGTAAGAATATCTGTTTATTATGTGGATGCCTACATTTGCCTTGATGTGCAGGGCATTCCAGTTACAGACCAAAGGTACCTATAAACCAGATATGCAGAAGCCACTTAGTGAATATGTCTTACATCACATGCACTGTAATGTACCTTAGGACACAGTGTCAGCTAATAATAGCCTACAGCATCAGTAAATGATTTTCATGCAGACATCATCAGCTTAACTCCCATATCAAAACAGCCACGGGGTATAAAGGGCCTCTCCCATTCCTTAGACAAGGTCATCAGAAACTCATCCACCTCTGTAAGTTTCTTCTTTCTTGATGGCCCATCTGCTGTAGTAAACTTGTCCATGTCAGTATATCTTGTACCTTGTTCTTGGTATGCATTATCATATGGATTGCCCTTCTCAAAACTTGGTAGAGACTCCTAATATGGTCACCCATAACACTGATGCCCTGTACCACTCCTGGACGCACCTCTGGAAAGGATGTCCATATTACCTTTGGCCATGATGAATAGGTATGTGTGTGAAGGGTCAGAAGTAATACCTAGGATAGTGAACTTTTTTAGGAGGTACTTCTCTATCGACCTACAAAATGTCAAGTAAATCTGGTGATTACACATGTCAGTCTGTGTAGCTGAGTGTGTGTGTGTGTGTGTGTGTGTGTGTGTGTGTGTGTGTGTGTGTGTGTGTGTGTGTGTGTGTGTGTGTGTGTGCGTGTGTGTGTGTGTGTGTGTGTGTGTGTGTGTGTGTGTGTGTGTGTGTGTGTGTGTGTGTGTGTGTGTGTGTGTGTCTGTGAGTGTGTCTGTGTAAAGCTGACTGCAAATACCCCATATAATTGTATACATCCCCATAAGGTTAATACTCATCTGTTGTGCAGTGACACTTTATTCCTTTAATTTTCATATTGCAGGTATGGACTTCTTATTATGACACCCCTTCTTGGATAAGCATACTGGAATCCAGTAACACATATCTTAATCTGTCCCCTAAAAACTGCATTGCCATCCTCTGCCCACTGTACAGATGCTTTTGTGTCCTGTATAGCATAACCTGTTCTTTGTTTTTGCTGTTATTGGTGTGTCCCTCACATGACATTGTAATGTCTTTGTATTCTGCTTCAATTCCCACATACAACAGTTCATCTAGGCCCCCTTTACTGCCATCTATTATCGATCGTCAGTACACTGCAGGGTTATAGTACATGTTGTGCTGTCTTTTCTCTTTTTAACTTCTCCAAGTCTCTTGGGTTGCTAATATCATAATGAGAATTGACCCTATTCCTAAATCAAGGAATGATTAAAGTTCATGAAATTACTGTTGCTTCAATCTTTGACATTAGCCAGAAGTGCTCTTCACAGCACCCGCAATGTGCCAAGTAATGATTCCTGCAATTCGTACAAAGTTACATGTATCGGTAACATATCTAAGTAGCCATTGCTCCTACTACTATTGTAACTGTTTGGGTATCCTTCTTCCACATTGCCCCAGTTTAGGGCTGCAAATCCTGGTATTTTATTACTTTGTGTCTTTCTGTACATAAGATACTGTCTGTAGTCACTGGCTGTAGCAATTTCAATGATCGGTGCTACTTTTGTCTTCTTTTCATGGACTACTATATCTGGTTTTCTCGCATCTATTTTTTGACCTGTTGGTAATGGGTGATCCCATGTGATATAAACATCATCATTTTCTATAATGCTTTGTGGCTCATATTTCTAATACTTTTCAGCTACTTCAAAATTATAATGTTTGCACAATTCCCAATGCAACAGTCTTGCCACATTGTTATGCCTTTCAGCCATTAGTATATCACAACCAGAAAAAAAGATGTATGACTGTTTTCAATTTTGTTTTTACAAAACCTACATTTGTCCGTTTCTCCCAGATGTTCAATTGACTTTGTAAACCAACAGGTATGTACTCCAATATCTAGGGGTGCTAATATTAACCTTTTCTCTTTTGGTTTAAATTCACCTCTTCTTAACCACTCCTGTGTTTGATCCTGATCAACATGAGGTTGTTCCAAAAGTTTTCCATACTTGCAACTTTATGTATTTTCCACATTTCTTGCCTTCTCATCTGATTCTTATATTCTTTCTATTGTTTTTGGCATATTCAGTTGCTTCCTGATTTTTATCTATTTCTGGTTTGCTTTCCATTCCCACTTGACACAGATATGCTTCTGCTAAACTAAGCAGGGACGTCATCTTATCTTATCATGTTTTAAAATTTTCACAACATTTGGGTCTTGTGAGGTCAAAGGATATGTATGTAGTCATTCAATTGCAGATCTATACATGTAGTCAATTTCAAGGAGGCCCATATATCCTACAGAACAGGAATATATAATCACAGTAAACACTGATTTTTATAAATCATTCAATAAGCATGAAATATCCTTCTTGTTTTCCTGTCTAATCAATCCATTACCTTTTGGGACCAGTCAATCGCTCCAAAACTGTAAATTAGGACACGAAGACCAAATTGGTTTATAGCTTGAACTTTGTTCCTAGACGCCAATGCTCTTTTCAGTATCAATTTATGTCTTCTAAAATATTCCTTACAAAGTTTTATTCAAATTTTTCATGTTTTATTATGATCCTTCATCAACTCCCAAATATTTATACACTTCCTCTTGCTCAAGTTATTTCATATCACATTCTTGTCCCAAACTGATGTGCTGCAGCTTCCCTGATATAAAGGTTGCTTTTGCACATTTATTAAGACCAAATGACATTTCTTATATCATCTGAAAAAAGTTTTGACAACTTGCAGTTGTGCTTTCAGTTCCTCATTTGATGAACTATACAGTTTTAAATCAGTCACAAAAAGAAGTTGAGAAGTCTTTATACTTTGTTGTTTTCTGAGAGTCAAATTGTAGCCCTGACCTAATCTGGTAAGTAAACAGCTTAAAGGGTTAAGGGCAAGGCAAAAGAGCAGCGGCAACAGAGACTCATATACCCTTTGAATTTTTATCCATGAAAGAATAATTTCTTTATCATGGCTTAACTGCAAAGTGGTTTGCCACTGTTTCATGGTCACTGTAATGTTACTGATCAGTGTAAGGTTTATCTTATACGTTTTTAAGCACTCTTTTATCCATGAATGTGGGATATTTTCAAATGCTTTTTTGTAGTCTACCCATGCCATACTGAGATTCTTCCCCTTTTTACAGTTTTTCATTATGACTTTATTTCATAACAAATGATCCATTGTTCCATATGACTTTCTTTTGTTACCATTATGTTCTATTGCCACGATTGAGTGTTCTTCTAAGACACTATAAACTCGGCAAAATTTTCAGTGTACAGTTTAAATGTTGTTGGAAGGCAAGTTATTGGTCTATAATTTTTCAGAATAGCTTGCATGTTCACTCTTAAGTAGGGGTATTGTTTTTTCTGTTGCTAAACAGGTTGGTGTCTGTTTGGGGTGTGCATATAAATAGTTCTTACTCATGGCAAAATCTTCATGTAAAGATGTTAATACTTTTAGTCAGAAGTAAGGTACTGCATCTGGGCCTGGAGTTTTCCAGTTGAGGCTTTTCTTAACTTTGTTTCAGTCTCTCTAGCTGTTACTTCATCCCATTTCATATGCTGTACATTTGAACTTCTTATTCTTTCTTTTACTTCTTCTATCCATTTAGGATCTTTGTTATGTTCCTCAAGGTCTTCTTAGATATTTCTCCAAAATATATTTATTTCTTCTCTTTTGGTGATGTCTCAAATAAATTTGCTTTGTATCCCAATTATCTATAAAACTTTTTTGAGTCATCAATAAATTGCTTATTTTGTGCTTTTCCTTTGTATTTTATCTGGATATCTTTTAAGTTTTTCTGTCTGCACTGATATTTTTAGTTTATCATTTGTGATAGTGCATGATAGGTCCTGGCCTGTTCTGATACTGCACATTGCTTTTATCACGTCTATCCTTCTGAGTATTTTTGTTGATCTGTTCCCATTTCTATACTCTTCTAGCAGTGACACTTCTTGTCTTAATTGCTTTATAGTTTTCTCTATTCAATATTTCAGTTATGGCAGTTGATTTCTTCCCTTCCTTTCCCTTACTGCTCATTGTTTTTGTGCTAAGACTTTATCTGTTATTAATTTAGCTGCACAGTAATATATCCTATTTACTTCTGTTAAATCACATAAATCTCTATGAACAGTTCTAATTACTGTGTTCATTTGTTTTATCAAACTTCTGTCTTTTTGGGTTTTATTGACTTTCTGTAGTCTACTTCTTTCATTGATCTTAATATGTCTGTCTGTCTCTGTTAAATCAAACAACACTTCTTTTAGTCTTAGATTATTTCTTCTAAACTGAGGGCATACTCTTTGGTCTCTGATTCCTGTGGGCATTCCATAGAAAGTTCCAGAGCATTTTCCTGTGCCACATTGTCTTTAGTTTTGTCCTGTGTCATTCATTGCTCTTTCATATAGGAACTCACTGGTCTATCGCTCCACATCATTGACCGTATCAGAATTGCCACAGTTTCCTGTTCCTTCCCTCGCTGTGCAACTCCAACTGAGCTTTTCTATTGGAGTCCTATAGAAGGCTCCAAAGTATCTTCATGTGGCAACTGATATGTTTCCCACTCAACTGGTTTCTACTTAATTAGGGGATCAATTGCTCTATCCTGCTGTGATCTTATCAGAGTTAGATTTTCTGCACTAAATCCTTCACTTCACAGGTAATCCGTAACCTCATTTTCTAGTTCTTTAACTTCACCAATGCTAATCCTCTTTACTACTTTTCCTCTTTAGTATCTTATTTTTTGCATTGTAGTCTACTCTATCATATTTATGGCTCTTTTTGTGGCCTATATGTTTTTGTGATTTGTGTGGACTACTACTTCCTTCTACAACAAGAGGCCATCCTCCCCCTGGGCCTGGCCTAGTCCCATTGTAGGATTGTTTCTGTGTGTTGTGGATTCTACACTGTCAATTTTTACAGTCCTAGAACGAGTGCGCCTACCAGGATTGGTGACTTTTTTATCCTGGCTCTTGTGCTATCTTTTTTATTTTTAACCTACTTCTGTCATTGATATATGGTATATGAAATACAGTCTATATATCAGTGTCGTCTTGGTGAGATTTTGTGAAAAATAGTGTCCACCTCATGAAGGTACTCACCAAGACTTGAGGACGACTTCAGTTCCACCAATACTACTCTCCATCATCTCTTCATTTGGATCTCTTTCTCGGTATACATATGTCAGTTATTTCAAAATCCACTGTCCTGCTACAGTAAAGTTGTGATTTCATAGTTGATCATATTAGTGTGGCCTCTTGTAAAATGTTTCCACTGCTTTTTATCATGCTAATTTAGGGTTCATAGCAAGGCAGTTATGTTGTTGAGAGAACTTTTGACTACTGTCCAACTATAGTAACTGACTGTGCTGCCAGTATATGTTGTGCTGTCCTGCTTGTCCCTGCTGTTCCCATGGCTGTGTACTGCATGCCTGTGCATGATATTTGTGAAACTTGTAGCATCATAGCTGTATGTGATATAATCACCTTTTATATGATGGCATTGCACGATTAAATACAAGAGATTATATGGCATTATTAACTTTTAACTTTGTGTATAAGCCGCGGTGGTACAGTGGTAGCCTTGTTGCCTCACAGCAAGAGGTTCTCCTGTTTGATTCTCGGCTGGAGTGCCTTCTGTGTGGAGTCTGCATATCCTCCCCATGGTCAAGTAGCCTCTGAAAGACATGCATGAATGGGCATGCCTTTGCTGAAGGTTGGGCATTGGGCTGGCAGCTCGACATCACAAAAATCTACTGCCAATCATTAGCGGACCGGAGTTTCACTGTGGCGACCACTAACCAGGAAAAGCTGAAAAGACAAACAAAAAAAACTAACTTTTAAATTTAAAGAAAAAAGAAGGGGTGCATTAAGCCTGTGTAGAAACTCTATTTGCATGCATGTGATTATCATCTCCTTTTGTGATGACAGAGGTATGATGTGTATATTTATTATGAAATCTAAAAAAATACTTTACCTAGTATGTATTGGATTCTAGGAAATGGCACTAAGATTTGCAATAAATATCAAGAAATTCTAACATTAACCATGAAGGGAAATATCATGTTGGCAGAAGATTTTAACTGTTTTATTGATGTAAAACAATACTAGTGCTGTTAGCAAACAAAGAATTTCGGCTTCTGCTAAAGCTTTGCCTAATTTTACTGACTTAATTAATCTTATAAATATTAGTAACTATTCCAAATCATTTTATTATTATTTTTATTGGTTGGGTACTCAGTCAAGAATCAATAGGGTATACATTTCTACTGATTTGTTTTCCACATTAGAGATGGTAAATGTGATAGTATGCCCTATTTCAGACCAAAATGGAATTACTTCAACTATAATACTAAATCAAAATAAACTGACCACTTTTAGCAGATTGCTAGCCTCTACAACAAACTTGAAATATATGAAGGACTTTTTTAAGTGCAATTATAATATTTTCTAGAGCTTAATAACAAAGACTATTTAAACAGAAAGATATATATGTGGCATTAAAATTCAAAAATGGGATAAAGGATTAGTTGACTTTCAAAGTATAGTAGATACTTAAAGTTAAGATAAAAAGATAACAGGCATTTATCAGAAATTAAGTATTTGAATATTGAATGTTAGAAGATTTTATAACCCTAAGTTTCATTAGTTTAGAAAATAAATTAAATGACATTCCTACTCCTTAAATGTTAAAGGATTGCAAAAGGATCTATTAGATAAAAAAATGACAAGACCTAATAATATTAGTTTTATATCAGTTACAGGGAGTAGAAAGAAATTTACTGCTGTTGCAGCTATGTTGGATTGCTTTAAAAGCAAAATGAAAATAAATATGTCTGGTGCCACTAGTGGTCAAGACTACTCAATTTGATATAAAACTACTATTTATTAATGCAAGTATCAAACTTAGTTAGGTGATCCATACCTCTCAACCTCTTAGTGCAAGAAATCTGGTCATAGCCCAACAAAATGGGGGTACAAATGCTGAAAAGTAGGGACATGTTTCACATTTTGCTCTTATAAACCTAGAAAGTTGCTAGAGTAATAGGATTTGTTTTAACATACATTTTCTGAAGGATTTGAAGTCTGAAACTCAAATGTAGGTCAATTTATTTAATGGCTTCAGTCTTCAGATCATCCCAGTGATTTGCCAGAAAACCACAAATTTTATGAGGAACAGGGTCAAAAATATGTGCCAAAAATCTGGACATCTGATAAGTATGAGGTGATCTGCTGAGAAATAATAGTGCTTTTAAATGGAACAGAAAACAGATCAAATATCTAGAGGTTATTCTTACAAGAAATACTAATAAAATTGCAATAAAAATACAAGAATGTTTTAAAGGATGTAAAATATTAACAGATAATTAATAGATAAATGGAATAAATTAATATTGGCTGTGGAAGATAGGTTGACTTTGATAAAAATGGTATCTTGATAAAAATATTCTATATATTATACTACCCACTTCTTTACCTCCTTTGGAAGATGATATTAAGCAATTTAATGACACTTGTTTGAAATTTTTATGGCATTCTGATAAACCTAGAATAGCTCTAAGGATCAAATAAGACAGTGGAAAAATGAAGACACAGGGTTTCAAATCTAGAAACTTATGTCATAGCAACTGCTATTAAAGCAGTAGCATTTTGGTTAAAATCATATTATTCATCTAAGTGGGAAAAATATATATAATGATCTGGTTGAATGATGAGAAAAATCTTACCATACAACACACTTTTACTGTATTTGTGTTTCTTCCTACTTTATTACCTTATTTTGCTTTTGTTTCTTCTTAAAAACTACTCAATTTTGTTTATTTGGCTGCATTTATTACTGCTTGGTAGTAGCCTGATTAAATTGTAACTGTTATTCTATGTCTTTTGGTTAAAGCACTTGGGCGTCAGACCAGTTGTTTTACATTAAGAAGGTTTGTGGTCTGCACTGTTGTGGCAGGACACTTAGCTTACATCCTTCTAAGTTGGGAATTGCTGATTGAAGACTAAGTGTCTGTTATTCTAAAAGTGTATTAGTTCTGGTTTACGCACTTGGGCTCCAGGCCAGTTATTTTACATTAAGAAGGTTTGTGGTCTGCACTCTTGTGGGAAGAGAGGCTAGATTCCATCCTTCTGAGCTGGGAATTTCTGTCCAAAGGCTTACTGTGCCTGCTTATTTGAACTGTTTTTCTGATATTGGTGTGCCTTGTCTGCTGTAGCATAGACTAGATTCAGGCCTGCTGAATCTAGCTTTATTTGTATAACTTGAGCACTAATTCAGGCCATCTTTTTTGGAGAAGGTTCCCCTGCACCCTAGTGGCAGGAGTGTATGGTTAGAACTTGTCTGATTGAAGACGGCTGGAACAGGGCTCAGTTTTGAGGGGTTTTTTTATTGGTTAATTGGGTAATTTGTTTAAATCGATTTGCTTGTTTTCTATTGTTACAAAAAAACAAAATTGCACTTTATTCATCTGCTTTTAATGTAATTGTGTTTCTTCCCACTTTATTACCTTATTTTGCTTGTGCTTCTTCTTAAAAGTACTCAATTGTATTATTCTGCTGCAGTTATTACTGCTTGGTAGTAGCCTGATTAAATTGTAAGTGTTATTCTAAGCCTTTTGGTTTAAGCACTTGGGCTTCAGACAAGCTGTTTTACATTAAGAAGGTTTGCGGACTGTATTATTGTGGCAGGACAGGCAGCTTACATCCTTCTAAGTTGGGAATTACTGATTGAAGGCTCAGTGTCTGTTATTCTAAAAACGCATTAGTTCTGGTTTAAGCACTTGGGGTTCAGGCCAGTTATTTTACATTAAGAAGGTTTGTGGTCTGCACTCTTGTGGGAGGGAGGTTAGATTCTGTCCTTCTGAGCTGGGAATTTCTGGTTAAAGGCTTATTGTGCCTGCTTATTTGAACTTTCTGAAATTTGTGCGCCTTGTTTGCTGTAGCCCAGAAGTTAGTAGTTGATTGGCCATTTTAGGCTAATTTCTATCTCTTTCATTTCCCTGCTATAAAAATCGCATTTGTGCAGTTTTTTGCACTTGTATTTAGTTCAGTAAGTGCCTGCCAGGTGTCCTGCAGAGTTCTACAGTAGAAGAGAGACAAAAGAGAGAATTTGGAGTGATTAAGTATCTTTTTTCTGCATTTTCTTGCTGTCTTTAACCAATTCCACCTAAACGCCAATTTTTTAGCATTTCTTTGATTTGAAATGCTTGTTTCTGCTACATATTGTACTTATTTGCTGTCTGTACTTGAACTAAGTCATTTTCATGTTTAAATAATCTGTTTAACTGTTGTAGGCTACACACTAAAGTGCGATAGCCATTTCTGTGCATTTAAACTGTTGTTTTTATTGTATCTGCTTTATTTTCTGAAAAAAAACAAAAAATATACTTGTTACCCACCTTTCTGAACTAGTATAGTCCAGTTTTCATGTTATTGCTGAATTCAGGGCTGTGTTACAAGTTTCTGTGTTGCCCATACCTTCCTTGTATATAAGGGAGTTTCTCTGTTCACCTGTGAGAGAGGGGAGCTTTGAGCAGCCTATATGTCCCTGGAAGAGTGGTTTCAGCCCAGAAGTTAGTAGTTTATTTGCCATTTTGGGGTATTTTCTCTTTCTTTCATTTCCCTGCTATAAAAAATACATTTGCGTGGTTTTGTTCGACAGGCAGCACCAGTTAGCCAGGGTTAAACTATTCCTGGCTCCATGAAGTGTACTCTTCAATTTTTCCCTTGGAACTAGACAAACTTTCAACTTAAGCACTCAAACCATTAATTTCACAGCCCAGCACTTGCTCAAAACTCATAGCAAGCATTAATTAACCCTAGTACTAGACCCCAATATACTGTCCAGAAGGACAAGGCTCTGTATTCGTCCCTGCCAGCCAATCAGTAAAACAGCTCACTTTACCTATTCTGGCATGTCCAAATGGCAGTTTCAGGGCATTTTGTGGCAATGTTACAACTGCCTCATGTACACAGACAACCCTCTTCTCCTACCACCAAACACTAATATATGTGAGAGATTAAATTATACGGCCAAACTGTAGGCAAAGCTCTCTCAACCCAAGACTGGACTGACAGTCAAGAGGAGAAAGAAAATAATTGCAACACACCACCAGACTCATATAGATCTACTAAACCAACACCGGCAAATAACACACATACATACATGAAAACATACTCGGAGGATCTAAATAAAAATATACAAAAGCAACAGAGACCTCCAAAGCAGACACCAAAGCAACCTCCACACCCCATCACAAACCATGAAACACATACTTCACATAATCAGTGTGCCACGCAATCACAGCCCTTAAGGCAAAATAATACTGAACACACTAGTAACAGGCAACTCTAGTGTGAGGCACACTGATGTCCTACTAACTAGGCTGGACAAGGAGAAGGTTACAGTTAGCTGCCTGTCGGGCCCCAGGATCCGCCACATAACACAAGCACTCATGTCGCTCCAAAACAAGTACAAATATGACTCTGTCATTGTCCATGTTGGTGTGAATGACCTGAGACATACCTCCCTGGACTACGTGAAAAGAGACATGGAAGAGTTCTCTGATCACGTAGCTCAGGCCAATATGACCTTGACCCTGAGCAGCATCCTGCCCTCACCAAGATTGATGCCACACTATAAAGAAAAAATGATCAATTTCAACAATTGGCTAAGTTTCTGGTGTCATTCAAAGGAGATCCAGTATCTGTCTGGCTGGGATGACATGCTCGACAAGCCACGTTGCGTCACAAGAGATGGCTTGCACCTGTCACCCTTAGGCTTTCGAATACTGGCCAAGGCTTTTGCCACCCGCATAATGCCTTTTTTAGGCAAGGCTCAAAAGACAAACCCACCACCATAAATAGCACAAGTAACCAAAAACTAAGGGTAATGCTACTAAACGCCAGAATTCTAAACCTCAAAATGCATGCACTGAAGGCACTCCTCAATATGGAGGACATCAATATCTGTGCAGTAATGGAAACCTGGTTTAAGGCTCCAGAGAGCACCCCAGCACTACCAGGCTATAACTCATGCCATACTTTTCGGCCAGAGAAGCCGGACCGAAACACAAAAGGTGGGGGTGTATCCATATTCATCAAGGATACCCACACCTCCAGGTTAGAGGCACAGCACAATGTCTCAGAGATCATCCGTGTGCAACTAACAACGGGCAAAACTGCAATTCAAATTGTAGCTTGCTACAGATCACCCACCATGATCCAGGACCCCCATTCCGCATTTCTGGAGACACTGGAAAATATGAAGGTCCTACCAAACACCCTAATATTGGATGATTTCAATTACCCAAACACTAACTGGGAGAACTACTCAAGTACTAACTCCCTTGCCCAATGCTTCCTAGAATTTATAAACTCAAACACCCTGGATCAACTGGTCAACACCCCCATCAGAGGTGACAACATATTGGACCTGGTCATCACCAACATGGGCGACCGGTGTTCTACACTGGAGATCAACCCCTTGTTTGTTAGCTCAGACCATAGACTAATCACTCTGGATATCCACATTCTGCCCCCACCCCCAATCAAGGAAACCACCGTGAAAAACTTTTCAAAAGCAAACTTCACATTACTTAAGACCAAGGTGGAAAGGTTCACAGCCTTCATGATAAAGGACAATGCTGTCCAAGCTGCTGAATCCCTTAAAAAGGCACTTTATGAGCACTTGCAAGAATGCATGGATCGTGCTATCCCAAGCAAAACCAGGACTCACTCCTCCAAGAAAAGAAAACCAGTCTGGTGGACCCCTGCCATAAACAAGCTAAAAATAGAAGGAGGAAACTAGTACAGAAAAGAATAAAATCCCAAGAAGGAAAGACATCCCTGATCTGTATCAGCAAGAAACTACGATCCCTCATAAAATCATCCAATGCTAACTTTGAAAGAAAAATTTCCAAGGACTCCAAAGATAACTACAAAGCGTTCTTTAGTTATGTCAAGAACTTAAGTGGAAACTCTCAGATCTACTCTGAGTTAGTGCAGAATGGCACAAAATACACTGAACCAACTGATATTGCCAACATTCTGGCAGACAGATTTAGTGTAAATTTCACCCCCCTCTCACCCCTTAAAGGGCCCATAGCCATACCAGAAGAATGTAGAGCCCTGGAAATCACTGGCACACAGGTTAAAACAGCCCTATCCAGAGCCAAAAACACAGCTTCAGTGGGACCAGACTGTGTCCCATGCTGTGCCTTACACAAACTCCAAAATGAACTAACCCCTCACCAAAACACACTGTTCAAACCCAGCCTCTCTACAGGCTACATTCCCATAAAGTGGCACACAGCAACAGTTATCCTGCTCCACAAAGATGGAACCACAAGTGACCCTGGAAACTATCGCCCTATAAGCCTGACTAGCCTGGTCTGCAAGGCCATGGAGCGCATCATCATGGAACTCATTAACAGAGACATTGGGAACCTCCAAACATTGGAACCTACCCAGTTTGGCTTTTTTAAGGGCTGATCATGCCTCCTAAACCTGGTGGACTTCTTTGAGATAGTTACCAAGGTTTTAGATGAGGGAAAGGAGGTCCACACAGCCTACCTTGACCTCGCAAAGGCTTTCGACACCATTCCCCATTCTGGTATTATAGACAAGCTCACCAGCCTGAACATAAACCTCTACATCATGAGATGGGTTGCCAATTGGCTCATGGCTAGAACCCACACGGTGAGAGTTGCAGGCTCTAAGTCTGACTCTAAACCAGTTACAAGTGGTGTCCCCCGTGACTCAATCCTGGGACCCATCCTGTTTGCTATATAATTCTCAGAGGTGCAGGCAAGCAAAGGAGGACTATGGCTGACCAAGTTCACAGACGACTGCAAACTGGGGGCCATAAATGACTCTCCAGCTGATACAGACATCCTCCAGAAGGGTCTCACTGAGACAGATTCCTGGTGTCTAAATCATTGCCTCAAGCTAAATGCCAAAGAGTGCATAGTCATCCCCTTTGGAAAAAACAAAGTACCCGCAAACTACCACATACGTGGTAGTCCCCTAAATACAGAAAATGTAATAAGGGATCTGGGGATCCAAGTAGATAGTAATCTATCCATTGATAATCATATTGCCAAGGTGATTAGAAAATCCTTCTGTGTGGCCCACCTAAAAAAAAGGGTTCACATCTAGAACAAAAGAGGTTATTGTGCCCCTCTACTCATCACTCATCAGACCCATCATAGAGTACAACTCCCCATTTGGGATGTACCTTACAAGACACCTGCAGCAGCTGGAAAGACCACAGAAGTACCTCACCAAGAGGATTACAGGCCTCAAACAGATGCCCTATGCAGCCCGACTCAAGAAACTCCAGCTGTATTTGGTTGCATACTGCTTACTCAGAGGTGATCCCTGCCTGACATACAAGGCCATGTCCAACCCAGAATTGATGGTCATGCTCCACCTAAAAAAAGCAAATCCCTGAGAGCCACATGCTCTAGGGATCTAAACTTCACCACAACAATAAATAGGACGTGCTGGAGGAATAGATTCCTGTCCCAGAGACTCCCCATGCTTTGGAACAGGATTCTAATCTACATTAGGCAGAGCCCCTCACTAACACTCTTCAAACGAAACCTTGACGAGTGGATGGGAAACAGAAAATTTACCCTGGGGATCACTGCAGTGGCTCTGCTGGACAGAGGCACAGGGTACTAATGGCTCTGCTGGACAGAGGTACAGGGAACTAATCTAAGAGGATGGCGAAAGCCAACACATTCTGGCTAGGCTTACAGATACCCTTGGACAGATAGCCTAGTACTTACCTATGAACCTATGAACCTATTCAAACTTTAAGCAATAATACAAAATGATTGATAAGAAATACTTGGGTGAAACTACCAATAGACAAACAGATTCTACTTTTATAAGTTAATTGATTCATAGATAAGTACTAGGCTAGCTGCCCATGTGGGCCACCATTTTAAGCCTAGACAATTTCCCCATTTTAAGCCCAGTCAGTTTCCCTTTTTGGGTTCAGAATAACCTATCTCATGTAGTTATAGATTGGCCTTATCTACCCCATGGTCAATAATTATATATAATCCTTAGTGAGAATAACTGGGGGCATACCACAGATAATTTTAGGGGACCCATGGATGGGATAAAGCATTTATGAGCTGGTTCTGTGGATTAGTAGTACACTGGGCTGCCCTGGCCTAAATTTTCTGTTTCCCATCTATAGATCTAAGTTGCACTTAAAAACAGACAGGAATGAACTTTGTTTTATGTTGATGTGTAGTCTGTTCCACAGCAGCAGCATTATCTTCTCCAAGATATACCTGCCCCTCCAAACCATTCTGTTGATTTTTCAGAAGAAGTTTAGATTCCTAGACTGAGCATTTCTGATGCCATTTGACTTGCTGATGTGCAGTAAAGCCATTATTAATGGATTAGAGGATGACACAGGTCACCTCTTAACAGTCTATAGGATACAGTCTATAGTGGCAGAGATTTGAGTCAGACCATGTTGGACATGTTAATTAGGCTTTGTATCCTTTTAGTATGGCATCTGTGTGGGCATTCCCGTAAGCAATAAGTAACTTGCAGTAAGTAATAAGTAATACGTAATAAGTAGTAAGTGGTAGTAAATAATAAGTAGCAAATTAAAATAATTTAGGAACCTTATATATAAATATACATAGATAAAAGTTTAGTATTTTGCTTTATTCCAAATCACCCCTTGCACCAGAATGTATAGACAGGTCTTTCAGAAAATGTTAACTTTTATAAATAGAGATTTAATTATTGGAACTGATTTTTAAAAAATACCATTGTTTTTAATTCTGTTTACTTAATGAGTAGGTATGATTTAGAGATGAAGAACAAGCTCATAGGAAAGACAGTAAATAGTTTCTAATCTATAAAACTGAATCAATGTCAGATTTTGCTAAAAAAGAATATCCACATATTACTCATTTTCTAAATAATCATAAAATCACAAGTGATAACAGCAAATCATATTTATCTACAATATATTAAGTACCAAAAAAACTATAAATGTCCTATCATAGAAAATTATTGGGATTATACCTCACAAATAAGTGTTCCATCTTTAATATCATTGACAAGAATATTATTTTATTATCTTTAAAATTATATCACCTTTATTTTGGAAATTATTTTACATAGATCATTTATTACAACCTCAGAAAACTGTAGTCATATATAAAATAAGTATGTATTGACAATGGAGATGTAAATATCAGTTAAAGGAGACTGACGGCATAGGGTGTATGACATATCCCTTTTGGAAACAAATCCAATGTCTGTTACAAGCATTGTGGTCTGATATAATTACCTTAAACAAATTTCTAGTGCTGCTTAATGGTCTTCTTCCTGGATGCATACCTATACCTCAAATTTCACTTATCCAGAATCTGTTAATTATTGCTGGGAAGTTAATTATGGTGAACTGGTAATGTGAGCCAACACCTCCATTTATGGAATTAATAAGCATTACTATTGTTATGTATATAAGCATTACCATTGTTATGTATCAAAAATACCTACTATTAAAATGAGGACAGATATAATAACATCTGTAGATCAATGTGTGTGTATGCACCTTTAAGAAGCTCCCTAAGGGCTTGTATAAATACTGAGCACGTGTGAGCCTGACTGCCATTTTGTAGTAAGCTGTTGAGATGTAAGCATGTGTGTATGTAAGGTCTGTCTGTTAACCAGTTTGTTTATATTTTATGGTGCTGCTATCCATCCTGAAATGTTTTTATGTATTAAAGCATCTAAACAAAATACCCGCCTGCTTGTTATCTATGTTAGGGAGGGACGAGAGACATGGTGTCAGAAGAGGCATGTCTAGAAAGGACATGAGGCCAGAATGGAAGCCAGATTCTTCAGTTTAAGTCCAGAAGGCACCCAGATGGTACTGGAGGAATATAAAGGAGTGAATCATCCCTACTGTATGTATAATTCACAAAATCGGTCAGAAATTAATTTCAGATATTAAAACTTGCTCAAACTATTTCTTATTTGCAAAATATGAAACAAAGCATACAGAAAATTCTATTGCTAAAAATATTTGAATTACTATAGAAAATGTTTGAAACAAAGTCCAAATGCATAAAATGAATAAAATGAGGGAAACAACTACATTTTTCACTAAGCACATATTTTTCATATTGATTAAAGAGTTATCCGAAGTGTATGAAGTGTTCACATGTTTGTGCAATAAAGTTATTTCATAAGATACAGCCATTACAGAGCATATTTTCACAAATTACAGTATTTCAGAGTGTATTGTCCATTTGAATGTTATTACAAGCTGTGTGTGCTTGCTAGCACATAAATACAAGGGCCATATTTTCAGTGTGTTTGTGCATACTTTTTGGGCATGGCAGATATATTTTAAAAACCCAGTGCACTCATGTTTGACAATAGTATTGCAGAGAACTGTAGAGTGTTTGAACAAGAGTACGACATTTTCATACAGGCTGCATTTTCTGATAAAGATGACCATACAAAGGCATTTATTCTGCTTAATTTAGCTGGGTCAGAAGCCATTGAAAGGAAATGTTTATTTGTGTATGCACCTGCTATCCTTGCAGGAGAGGGAGAAATCCATCATATTGTTGTACCCGCTGAGTCAAGGGAGGACCCTGAGTGCTTAAATACATATTATCCCAAGTTCAGAAATGAAGAAATTAACAAGAGTTATCCAGCTCCACCTAGCTCACAAGCATGGTCTTATAAATCAAGGGAGACATCTAATGGGCATGACAGCCATGAAGGTAACAACAATTGGCATGATGACAATTTAGATGATACCGAAGATTTTTTAGCAACCCCAAAAGAAACATTCCTGAGGTGTTCAATGCGATTGAAGAATCAGAATTGCGAGAATTATGGGTGGCAAATTTATCCATCGAGAGGTGCAGAGTCAAACAGAGGATCATGGAGAAATCAGAGAGGCAAAGGTTCCCAGAATTGGAGAGGGAAGAATTAGACCAGCCAGGTATTGAATTATTAAATGATGAGTGGAAACTGCCAGTATTAAACATTTCTACAAATATCAAAGGTGACTTTAAAGTGTAAAACTTTTCATCTTTGAAAATTTCTTTGGAGATGTGCAATCTTTTCTCCAAAGGTTGGACCTTTGTTCCCTCTCAAAGTATGAACTATGTAGAAACTCTGCTGGACCTGAGACTGTATGTTCATAAGTTAAACCTACATTCAATGTGTTTGAATGGTGTATATGTTAGTAACCCATTAAGAGTAGCTAGCACTTACAATCCCCCTCTCCACCCCACCTTGTTGTTGTTTCAAAACATGTGTGAGCTTGATATTAGAGGCTTATTTAATGAAAAGAAAAAATGTTTTCATGACAATCTTACTCTGAATGAACATGCTGTGTTAGATTTTCTGAGGAATAATTCACATGTTTGGTTCATTAAGCCAGACAAATTTGGGGGTCTTGTTGCTATGGATCAATGTGATTATGTGACAAAAATGAAAGTCAACTCTGACACATATAAAAAGAGTTCAGATAATGAAATGAATGTTACTTGTCGTAGGATTCGTGGTTGTATTTATGATTTATTTGTTTGAAGGGTTGATTGATATTCATCAATATAATTTTTTAAATGTTGGTTTTCCTATTACACCTACTATTTTTGGTCTTGCAAAATTGCATAAAGATATTCACCAAACCCCAATGCATCCCATTGTGGATGCTAGGGGGTCTGTTACACAACCTATAACAAATTTTTTTAGATTCTGAGTTAAAAAGTATTGTTTATTCTGAACTATTTGTCTGTATTGATTCATGGGAGTTCCTTAAATGAGTAAATGGGTTTTCCTATAATGAAGATTGGACATTTATAATGATTGACATCAAAGATTTATACACCACAATTCCACATTCTATTGGTGAAGAATGGTTTAGGGAATTCCTAATTCAGAAAGGGTTAAGACAAGTATGTGTCAATACATATGAACTGTTGTTAGATCCAGTATTGAAATCTAATTTAATTCTTTATGAAAAGAAAATTTATTTACAACAAGGTGGCATAGCCATGGGCTCTGCATGTGGTGGGTTATACGTTAATATTGTCATGATTATGTGGGAATATAAATATTTGCTAAACTCACCTTATTTCTCTTGTTGTGACTTCTATCTTAGATGCCAAGATGATATTTGTATCTTATGGTCTGGGGACAATAATGAAATCAGTTCTTTTATATCCTACATTAATAATACTACAACTTTTCTTCATTTTACTCATGTAGTTGATTGTTTGCAAATTGCTTATTTAGACGTATTATTAAGGAAGGATAACAAAAATCACAGACTGGTATCTATGATATATTGATGTATCTATGATATATCGAAAGCCGACCTATTCAAATTCATTTCTTCATTTTCAAAGTAATCATCCAATTTTCCAAAAATGAGCTATTGTAAAAGGACAATTAGTCCAAGCTGCTCGTATGGTCACAGACTGGTCAGAATTTGTAGAAGAATGTGAATTGTTAAAAACCTAGTTCTTGAATCAAGGTTATCTTTTTTCATTGAACTTATGGTAGAAGTAAAAGAAAAGAGAATTAAAGGCCATTTTCAACCCCTTTTGAACCCAAGTTTTTCTAATATTATTGTATCAGATAGGTTTAACTTGGATCCAATTGAAGCAAATGTCTCTGATATTATTATGGAGATATCTGATAGAAATTATGACTTTTCCAAAAAACAAGAGTGTAATATGTACACCAATGCTTTCTTCACATCTTTTAGTGATGATAGTATTAATGAATGGCGCTAGACTCAGAAATAGATTAGGAGACAAACCCAGTATTGTGTTTAAAAGGGGTCTTAATTTGAAAAATATTTTTGAATATTCTAAGCCCCTATCTAATAAGGGTTGTATGACTAAATGTGAGGCCTGCGTTTTCTGTAAGCACATTTTAACCACAAGCCAAGTTATTATTATCTACCAAACAATATATATCAATGGTAAACCCTGTTGTAATACTAAAAAGGTGGTGTATTGTGCCATATGCTCAACTTGCCCATGTTTTTACGTGGGCAAGACAGAAAGGAAACTTAAAAACTGAATTAGTGAACATTTATCAGATATTCATTCTAATAAAACTACCAATGCCTTATACAGACATATTTTAGAAAATAATGGTCATTGTTTTTAAGTTTATAGTATTACAAACTTTTATTATATCTTAGTGGTTACTTAAAGGGTATTGGCATTTAAGCCATGATACATGACTTCATTGGTTAATAAATGACCATTTAGTTGTAGCGCTTGAGAATGGGCATGGCAATTCTCTTAATTTAATATGTATTTGCAATCAAAGAGTGCTTGGCTGTTAAGTTTAAATGTGTCATTTGATTGACTTTTGATTAGTTTACATGGCCCTAAGTTTTGCAAGTCATTTAGGCTTTTCAGTGCATAAATAGCTTTTTGGTTGTTATATTCTTTATGCTTCGGTGTTCACTTAAAGGATATTGGCATGTAAGCCACAATATGCATCTCTATTGGTTTATTGTTAACCAGTTAGAGGTAATGCTTAAGAATGGGCATGTTAACCTTCTTTATTTAATATGTATTTGCAATCAGACAACGTTTGGCTGTTAAGTTTATTTCTGTCATTTGATTGACTTTTGTAGAGGTTACACGCCCCTAATCTTTGCGAGCTATTTAGGCCTTTCAGTATACTAATAGCTTTTTGGTTATCACATTTAAATATGCAAAACTAAAAGATGAGTATACAACTATTACCGTCGAGCCTGGAAATGGCCAGTTGACCTTTTAAGTAAACTTTTCATCGCATTTTCATTAGTATATGTGTGATCAGATGATTGGCCTATAGATTGGAGGCTAATATTATCGGATTGGTTATTGCGCTGGGATACGCAATCTTATAGGCATAATAGTAAATTATTTATAATCCAGACAAGATAGGGTCATATACGCCTTAGTTTAAGATCATTGGTGAGCACACCATTTTATGCTATCTGATAGGCTACATAATCATTCTCTGTTCGATGTATTAATAACTATATATAATTTTGGTTATTTAGGGTATTAATTTACACCTGAGTATATAAGCTTGGTATTCTTGTTGTATTCTTATAGATGTAAGTCCAATTAGGTTAACAAGCCTCTTTGTTGATTTATGGTTTATCAAAGTTGTTTAGTGTTTGCCCTTTACTTGATGATCTTCATTGATTAAACATCATCAAGTTTACAATACGATGTAGGCGCATTTAGTGTGTAAAATAATAACATCAATAAAAATATGAATATCAATGGTGAAGATGTAGATTTATGGCCTTTTTCACTATTTATGTTACACAATGTTGTCGACTTTCTAGCCAATACCCTTGATGTGTAGGTAAAAGGTCTGCCAATATGAGATTTGCATCACTAATACATCCAGTTTTAAACCTTAGATTTCTTTGAAGACCTGTAAGGCAATTCATAATAGATGAATTTGGACTTTGTAATTTTGGAACATTAAATGAATCACTTCGATTTTTTACATATATAATGTGTGGGTTTGAATGTTCTTGATGGGTGGAATGCTATGGGTTATATTAAACCATACTTATTGGATAAAATGAGTTAGTTGCACGATGATGCATGTTTTGATTGGTTAAATATTATTAATAATTGTTTGGATGAGGATGCTCACATACAGCTTATGTCATTCAATTAAGTCATTAACCCTATTGGATATTTTATGTAGGTGTGTGCTGATATGTGCATTTTTATTGGTTAAAAGTTTTTTAAAAGGATTTTTGTTAGGAAATTGTATTATCTGATGAAGTTCTGTTATTTGCGGGACAAAATCCTTTGTGTGCGAATAAAAGAATATTTTATTTCAGATGTGGTCTTCAAACTCATTTTTAAGGATATCTTTGGTGTTCTATTGTTCTAGCCAAGGAGGAAACATTTTGTGTTTGCACTTTTGCTTTTATTTGTGGTTTACAGACTTTTCTGGGACCCTGCTGTCCTCTGCCTGTTCAATTACTTGAAGCGGCTTATATTTCAAGGTACCATATCTAACATGCTTTTCAAGTTCTATATTCACTGTCAGCCAACAGATCTTTAAATGAATCTAGAACTGCATGTCTCCAAAGACTGGGGCACACTGTGTGGGTGGTACTACACCCTAGTGTGAGTTACTCTACTTCTGATGTAAAATTATGCTTTTCTTGTACTTTGCAAAAGTGATCTCTTTCAAAGAAGTCTACTTCTGTTAGTTTAGTTCAGCAGAATAAGTGTTGGTGAATCTAATTTCTATGAAATTAACCACAGTCATTTTAGTAACCAAATATATCATCTCCATTATGTCCTGAGGTATTATCAGTTTTTGTCTCATATTTTGTAAATTATAAAGATATAGCATCTAAATATGCAATTTAATAATAATGACTTCAATTTAGCTTACAAATATTGATTTTTCAAAGTCTTTCCCATGTACACACTATCTCATTTTATATGAAATAACGTTTTAGCATAGCATGTAACCTTCGTTGGCAGCTTCCTTCCAGATATCATTTTATAAAAGAATATTCAGTAATCAAGTAGCGAGTTTCCTGTGTCATCCTTCTATACCTAGTCTACTAAGTAGGCTTGCTTATATTTCAGTCTTTAAACATACATCATCATTCATGAATTGCAGATGTTTTCCTATATGTGAAAAAAAATCTTATTTCCACAAAATGAATACTAATACTTTATTTTTCCAGTGTTAGGATCATTAGAAAAAATATCCATCACCTGCAATACAGTATTAATCCCAATCTGCCTTAATTTCTATTTCACTTCTTCACATTCTAATCTTTATCTATATTCAGTATATATCCCCTCACTGTTGCTTGCCTTTTTTTCTTTAGTTACTTTTATTTTTCTCATTTTTCTAAAAATATTTAAAATTTTCTGTTTGAATTTCATCTTTTTTGTAAAATGTTTTGTGAAAATAATGCTGCAATAAATTGAGTTTTTTACCTTTTACATGCTCCTCAAATTGATTTCTCCTTTATACATCAGTACACATTACACTTCTTAGGCATTTTTTTTTGATATAATTAAAATAATATGTTATATTTCTATACATTGTTTATTTGTATAATGATTTTTCTTGATCTAATGAAAGTAAATATACAATTAGGTCTAGCATATTCATACTCTTATTTCAAACATAGATGTGGAATATTATGTCTAATGTATTCAGACAGCTTGAACATATACTCTCCAGAACTGACCAACATTTTAGTTTTCTGAAGTGTTAATGCATTTATAAGTTGCTAACTAATAAGTGGACTGGCTCATGGACTCTTTTCAGCCATGACCCAGGCCACAGGAAATTCAAAATCTACCTAGTTGTCTGTCTATCTGTCTAGCTATCTACTTACCTATCTACCTACTTGTATACATTTTAGAGTAATCAGTCACCCTCTGTTTTTGTAAGGCAGGAGGAAACTGGAGTATTTGTAGAAAATATGTGGTATAAATGGAAGAACATGAAAATTCCACTGAAGAAGTGACCAAAATTCAGGCACGATCACCAAACCCTAGCACTGTGATACAAAAAAATTTTAGCTAATTTACCATGTGGAGCTGTGATGAATAATAAAGAGTGCAGTAATATATGCAGTTTCTCTTCAATAAATTAGCCTTATCAATTATTACTATCTTTATTTTGCTTGTCTGATAACTGATCTGACACCCCCCAAGCCATCCATAGTGCAGTTGTTAACTTATCAATCTAAACTAATTATTGTATATGTGAATTCTATAAAATATCCCTAATAGTTTCTTTAAAATTACTTTCAATTCATCTATGTAGAACCCAAATCATTTGCCGTCCTCAAAACACAACCAGATTATCAGTAGCATAGTGTAGTACCACAGAGAATCTAATTTTTACTCTGGCTATCTCAGGTAATTGAAAAAAAAAAAAAAAAAAGACAATATGCATATGAAAAATTTGACACCTGTTTAGTTGACACAAGTTCATCAATTAAACAGATGGTTAACAGTGGTGCAAAATTGCTGCATTAGGGTGGTGGTGCTGTGGTAGCGTTGTCGCCTCACAGTAAGACATTGCCCTGTTCAATTCTCAGCTAAAGGGTCTTCTGTGTGGAGACATGCGTGAATGGGCGTATCTTCATTGAAAGTTGTGCGTCAGAGCTGGCAACTTGGCACGTAAAAATCTACTGTCAATCATTAGCGGACTGGAGTTCTGCAGTGGCGACCCCTAACCGGGAAAAGCCGAAAGACACAACAACTGGAGGTGGAGAGTATGCTCTTATCCCGGTATTGTGAGACCTCAGAGTTAGAACATAGATATATTTCGTAAAGGGTGTGGAGTAGTGCAGAGAGGATTGTTGCCCGAAAAAAACAATGTTATTACTTACATTCTCTGAGTGTGTCATGTTAATATAATAGCCATGTGTTTGGTTGACTATTGCTGGAAGTTCAGGGCTGTTTGGTCAAAAGTCTGCCTTGTGAAACAGACATTTTGTTGGATATTTGTTGTGTTCACACAGGTGTGTTTGATATATACTAGGTGTGTGTGTGTGTGTGTGTGTGTGTGTGTGTGTGTGTGTGTGTGTGTGTGTGTGTGTGTGTTTGTGTGTTTGCTAATGCGTCTGGGTTAAGGTTAGAGTAAGTGTTAGGCAAGGGGATAGAGTAGGTGTGTGTGATTGTGAGTCTTTAGGGTCAGGGTTAAGATTAAGTTAGGGGTAGATTTGGTGTATGTGCATGAGTATGTGTAAGATGCACATTAGGGTTATCGACAGGGGTAGGGGTTAAGGTTATCAAGTATAAGTAAGGTGAAACAGGGGAGCAAAGCATTTTCTGAACAGATAATGGTGCTAGAATGAGACAGGTCCATTGAGAAGCAAGTCATTTAAAGGAAGAAGAGAAAAGCTCACAATTGTATCACAAAGCAGAACTGCCATATTCTCAGGTTTAACTGAAGAGGAAGCCATCTGAAACCTACATGCTGCTCTGGGTGACCATAGAACTTATGGCAATGAAGTGACGTATAGCCATGAAAACACATTCATAAAGATGGTCTCACTGAACAACCTACTTATTTCATTAGAGAGGAATACAAATGTGTGATGAACCTTTTATTTGGGCTTGAGTTCATTAACATCATCACAATTAGGAAGACACAAGACACTATGCGCTTGTTGCAAAGCCTGATATAATGGCTGAGAACAGGCAGCCTATGACGTCAGTATCTTAGACAGCAGTTATTATAGCAATAAAAGTACAGGTAGAAAGATGAAATTGCCCACAGACTGCAACACTGGCATGCTGTACTCCTTCACACCACACAGGCATAATAACGGTGGTGAATGGCCAAACTCAGAATGTGACCTATAGGGAAAGCAAGAGAGTAAATGGCAAAAGTTGCAAATTTGAACTGAGAGCTATGAAAACAAGCAAAGAATAATAATGTATATCTTTCATCAATGGATAGCAATGTAATGAAGAAAGCTGAGAAGAGTCAGAGGTGCTCATTAGATGAGGGAAACAGTATAATTTAATATAATAAGCATGGGCAAGACATGTGGAAACGCAAGAAGGGCACTATAATAATGTTGTGATTGTCTAAGCTCACATCCTCCATAGCTTTTCCGTAGGTGTTCTGTACACCCACAAAAGGTATATTATACAGCTTAACCTTTTGGAGAAGGCATTTCTTATACTACCATTGGTTAAGGAGACTTCAGTCAGTCTGTAATCTCACGAATATCTATGGTTGGTATCTTCATTTGCTTACAAGATTGCTCCTCAAATGTGAAATTTCTGAAAAAGCAGCTATGACAAACCACTAATAAATATGGCTGGTCTTACTTTCTAAGGGATAGATGGGCTATTGCTAGCTCTTGGTAGAGATAAAAGATTTATTTTGACAGTTGATATTTTATATTTTTATTTATTTGAATTTGTTAACTCAGTAAGTGAGATGTTCCAAGGACCCTTTTCAGCCATGACACAGACATAAACATAAACATTGATGTTAGGAAGGTGGCCTAATGGTTAAGGTGTTTGCCTTACAAACACAAAGTGAAGGGTTTGAGTCTCAAAAGGGATAATTGGCTAGGCTTACAATGGCTCACAAGGGCAGTTAGCCTAGTACTAATCTATGAACCTAATTAAAAAAAAAAGTAACAACGGGCTGTCTTTTCTGGTATTTTGTTCATGTTTGTGTCAAAACTGTTGATCACATAGGAAGTTTATAGCTTATGTGGGTATTAAAAAGAATTGAGGATTTGGAGGAGCTGTATTAGAAGTTATTGTTAGTATAGTATCTGCAAATAGGAGTGAAGTCTTTTTGGATGTCATACTCCACTTCCTTCACACATTTTACATGTACCAAAACGTGCTTGGTATAACTACTGTAATAGCAGGGAGGGATTCTCCTCTTAGGTCTGTGAAGATTCTTGCACAAAGTTATCCCTCCTTTATGTGTGATACAGTGAAAAAATGGTGTTATGTCCTTCAGTAGGCCCCACGAGTTGATATATTTAATTATGTGGCTGTAAATTAAACCCTCAAAAACTTTTGCGGTAGAGCAAAGTACCAAAAAAATGTCTATAGTACTGTGTTCCTTTTATCTTGAAGGATGGCATTTCTGTTGTTAGTCATATCACTGTTATTGTTTTACTGTGACCATTGTGGCACTTTGTAAGGTTTGAAATACACATGGACATTCAGATAAGCATCTTTGCATTTAGCAAATTGTTTGCTATTTGCCTGAGTCTTAGTATGAAAAATTCTGTAACACAGAGTTTATAAGAAACCCAGGAAAGCATACTTTATATATTGTAATTTATAAATCTCTAAAGATAAACATCTCCAGTGTATGGTAAGCATCTGTTAATGCAGGTAGTGGTGGTTTTACTAGGTATATATATGTACAATCCATCTACATGAGCATGTAAGAAAACAATTACTAGGCAGAATTGGCACATAGTGAGATTATGATATATAAACTGTCTGAAAAGTGTTGACAGCTGCTTAGTAACTCTATTTTAAAGGGCTTCCATTTTGCAATGTGGTTTCATTTCTAAGTGGCATTTGTCCCTTGACAGTTTAACATAGTATAGTCATCTCAGAGAGATTTTTTTTTGAAAATATCATGTGCTATTGTTTGCAAAAGGCTTACTCCTGAAACATTTTTACAAGGGTGCTGCAAGCAGGAAAATGCATAAGGAATAAGCTGTTGTGGACTTTTCCAAAGGTGCTGTGATGTTAATGAGCTGAAACTAAGTATAGAAGAAAATATTTTGTTGCAAAATGATTTATTTAAAAGAATATTAGAAATCATAGCAATAAGCATTTCCTACTGAAGGCATACCATGTCAGAACAAAATCTCAATACATATTTAATGAAATTATAGGCAAATAAAATTTAATCTTATATAATAATGCCCTCCAGGTATTATGTTGCAGCAACTGTTGTCATGAAGCTTTGGAAAACAACTACTCCCATGAGAAACACATTTAAAGTTAATGTAATACATACCAAGAGTGTCTGCCAGGAAAGCACAATAAAATAAACAGAAGCATATTCTTTTGTGGTGGGGATGAAGCTGTATTACATATCTAATTTCAGATGAATGCATTTTAACTATATTTATAACACATTTTCATTGTATCTGTAGAGACACTGTAGCAGCAGGATATATGCTAATATAAGGAGGCTTCTGTGACATTTTGGGTACCTGGGTAGCCATCAAAAGTTATTCATCAGTGACTAGCAAGCAGGGGTGTAGTCAAAGATAATAGCTGTGTAGTGTTCTCCCTCAGTGTTTTTTAAAAGTTTTAAAGTTGAGAAAGTTTTATACCAGCATAAAAATACAACACTGAAATGCCATAATTGCAGTTGCTGTACAGATATATATGATTTAACAAATGAATTTGAACATCCTATTACTAAAAATAAATATAATTTTAAATGTTCAGCTAACTGCAATACGTCACAAATAGCATATCTTGCAACAGGTACATTCTGTACAGCATTTTATGTTGGTAAGACAACTAGAAAGTTAAGAGAACGTATTATAGAGCATAAATCGGAAATTAGAAGGAAAGTAATTACTAATGCTCTATATAAGCATATTATGGACAATGTCACACACACTTTTAAATTTAGAGGTATATGTACAATAATTACAGGTATTAGAGGAGGAGATATGAATAATGCCTTAGAACTACGAGAGTATGAATGGATCACTAGGTTACAGGCAGACACACTCCAGGTCTAAATAATACAATTAGCATAAAGCCGGTATTGGCAAAAGACAGAGAGAAAATATTTGAGAATATATTTTTATTATGATTTCTTTATTAAAGTATTTATGAAATGTATATATTTGATTGAATGTCTATGAAATATGAAATAATATTTGTTATGCAGTGTGCATATAGTAATGTGTATAAAAGAAGTTTTACATGAAATATATTTTGTATAGGGTGATTTTAGGATAATGCAAATGTATTTATTTATACATGTGCAAATAGATGTAATTAATTATATTATATGAATAGTACGGGACAATTTAATTATTTTAAAATGTTTTTTATGCATGTTAGTATAGTTGTAAATAATTTAAATAGTTAATTGTAAGTTAAGTGTGTTAGGCTGGCTAGATCATGTGATTCTATCTGCACCCCTGTTTAATGCTGTGAAAAATTTCATTGTTTTCATGTACTGATGAAGGGTGGTGAGCCCAAAAGCTTTACTTATTAAATTTTGGCGTTTAAGTGTGTTTTAAAGCAGAGGACTTCCTTATTTTGTTTCATGGAGAGTTTAGTTAACATGGTGTTCCCTTCATCAAATCTACTGAAGCAGTTGTTAAGTTCATACAGAAATTCAATGTTATCATCACATTTTGAAGAAACAGGCCTGTAGTCTGTTATAGCTTGTATCCCCTGCCACAGCTGTCTGGTGTCTCTGGTGTCATTGAAGTGACCCTGTATTCTCTGGCCGTACTCATATTATTGCCTCCTTTATCCACCTGTTGAGATTAGTTCTGGCCACCCTGAGTGCATCCTTGTTATTTGTTTTGCATGTAGCATTAGTTGCTTTCAGGTGCTCATATAGCCTGCTTGTCAGCCATGGTTTCTGGTTTGCCCATGTGGTGATGCCTGTAGTGACTGTGACATCATCCATACATTTTGTGATGTGGGCCATCACTGATTCCATATACTGTCATGGTCTACTTGGTGGTTTACTGTAGCTGCCTCCTTGAACACATCCCAGTTTGTGCTTTTGAAGCTGCCCTCTTATGCTGAGACTGCACCCTCCAGCCAAACTGTAACTAGTTTCTCACCTTTACTAGTGTCTAACCTAACTTGAAAATATATCCCTAAATACTTCATCCATAAACTATCAGGGTCTACTTTAGTAGTTTCCCCTCATGTGATTGGCAGTACCCTGTATAGATGCAGGCATCTTGAGTTGACATTTTTCTTATAAAAAGCACTCCTGATGTTTCACTAATACCTAGTTACACATAGGGTTGCAAACCAGTTACTCTTGGCATTACTTTATATTCTTACCACAACTGTCTAATCAATAAAAAAGGGCCTGTTGCCAAGGATATGAACTTTCCCACAATCTCTGTAACCAGTTTGGTGGATATGGGCATCCTGAGGCAATGTAGAAATTGGCACATGTTTACTGACACCCAGCTAAGTCTTACATAAAAGCACTCCTAATGTCTATCAGGCTGTCAGTAGTACACACACTCTGTACCCATCACACACAGCACAAAGCAGACACAGATCCACATATGCAGAAGCATGTAAATGTAACCTTCCTAAACTCCAAAGACCTCCTAGATGAAGTACATATAATGATTGCCCTCAATAACTCTGAATTCACTTTTTTAAGACAACACCTATATCAACACATAGACCCACATCTCATGAAGCCTCCACCTCTAAGCTCATTAGGCAAGCCACCACACAATCCAACATTCTGGTTATTGGAAAGTCCATTGTGAATCACACTGATGTCCCTCTCACCAGGATGAATAAGGAGAAAGTCATGGTCAGCTTTTCATCAGGGATCACGATCTACCACATTACGCACATACTCAGGTCATTAGATCAAAGTACCAGTATGACTCATTCATTGTCCATGTGGGTGTCAATATCTTGAGATGCACCTCCCTAGATTATATGAAGAAAAACATCATGGATCTCATGTAATATCTGTCCCAGGCAGGTATGAGCTTAGCATTGAGCAGCATTTTACCTTCTCCAAGGATGATGCTAAAATATGAACAGAATATTATTGACTTTAATAATTGGCTTAGTTTCTGGTGTCATTCTAAGGGGATGCAATATTTGTCAGCATGGAAGGAGATGGTCAACAGACCATGCTACTTTGCCAGGTATGGTCTGTACTGCTTCCTTCTAGACTTTTGAATGTTAACTAACATGTTGTCCTCTCCGATTGTGCCTTTTTAGGCAATGCCACACTGAAAGTACTTCTGACATAGCAAATCAAAACCAACAAAATCTAAAGGTGTTACTGCTCAATGCTAGGAGCCTAAACAAGAACTCCATTCCCTACAAACTCTGCTCATCCTAGATAATGATGATATTTGTGCAGCCACTCAGACATAGTTTGAAGCCAAGGAGATCATTCCAGTAGTGCAAGACTATCATGTCTTCCACACATTTAGGCCAGTCACAATGCAGACAGGGAATAAAGGTGGAGGTGTCTTGATTTATATCAAAAATAAATATACGTCAAGGGTGGTCAAACAGGATGATGGACTTGAGCATCTCTATGTACAAATCACCAAGTCAAAATCCCATACCACTTCCCTGCAAGATGTAGATCCCCCTCTCCGACCAAGGATCATATAAAAACATATAAAAAGTTTATCAAATTATTATTCTTGTTTTTATATGATACAACCTTAACAGTTTTTTAAAAAAATTATTGTGATGGTTAAAAATTATATAGTTGGGTATTGCAACTCAGCAGTATTTTTATGAATACTTTCATTTATACAAGTTAGGTACTTGTTTTAATTTGATAGCTACTTGTACAATGTGAGTAAATTAGTTATTTAAAATATTTTGATAGTAGGAAGAATTTGGTGTTGTTGAGGGAGAATTACTATACATATTTAACATATTTATAAATATTTTTAACAGTATTTATTTGGTGACAGTGGTCTTTTTAAATTTAAATAGATGACATAATTATATATAATTATGTGTAGAAGTCATGTGATTAATTTATTTAACATTTAAATATCACTTTGTTACAATTTGGAATTGCCTGAGGAAGTCTAGCCATTGAGATAGATGAAAAGCACTTTGTAATATTACTTTTGTTGTTTTATTAAAGGTTTGAGAGTTTTCTACACTCGGTTGCCGTTTTTTTCCAGGAGAGTAATTGTTCCATTCACTGAGGACAGACAATAGCCTGGAATGTGGACATAATTTCTCATCTTACCTTGCAGAAGTAATAATATAATCTTGCCATGCTGACTTATTTAGACTAGATAAGGACAGTTAATCTTCAGATAGTCAAGGAACTACAACCAGATTTCTGAAATCAATGTGAGATCTATCCTACAGTATTATTTTCATATTTCCTGTGTTTGAAATTCTGATGTTTATTGGAATCAGTTATTCAGTATTTACATGTTTTAAATCCTTTTATTTATTATTAAATGTTTTACTATCTCTTATTGTGGATGGTTAGTTAGTTAATATTTTAATAACTTGAGAGTGTTTATGCTTACTGTGATAACACTAGGGCCATTCTTAAAATCTTTACTGCCTGGAATACATGCTGCCTTTTGTTTCCATATCTATTTTACCCAATATAATTGAACACCCCTTTTGAAAAGCATTGTGGTAAAGCCATTACCTTGTAATTTGGGCAAAGAAACACAGCAGGTAAATCTGTGTTAGCCTTTCCCAAGAGTGTGTGCATGTGTGAATATCAGACATTTAAGACTGAATGAGTGTGTCAGATAACTAGAACTGGGACATAGTGCTCTGCAGTGGTTAGTGTGAAGACTTATTTGGGAACCTGGAATGAAGCATACAGTCCAGTCCGAGGTTTTTAACCTGTTCCTGGTGTACTCTTAGGGGATGTTGTCTATTTCTATCCATGCTTTTAGTGACACTCCCTTACCAGAGACAGTGGTGAGGATTGTGACTCCTTAGTTTCTGCCCCAGGTTAAAGAGGGCTCATCACATCTTACAAACATGAAGTACAGGGTTTAATTCAAACATGGGGTAATTATCTAGGCTTACAATGGCCCACAGGGGGCAGTTAGCCTAGTACTAATCTATGAAAATATGAACCTATTAACTGTGAATCATGTACAGCACCAAAAGTGCAGGCACAGAGAATCCTAGATTTTGTAAATACAGACTCCATGGACCAGATTGTCAGAAAACTGACCAGGGAGCAAACATACTGGATACAAGCCTTACTAATATGGAAGAGTGCTGAACATTCCCTAGTGCAGTGCTCTCTCTGCTAATGTCAGACCACAAAGTGGTTTCTTTTAAAGTAAAAATAAAACCTGGAATCCTAGCTAACACTGATATATTCAGAAACTACTCTAAGAAACATTTCCTACTATTAAGTGATAAACTGGCAAAATGTCAAGCCTTTATAAACCCCAAGAACACTGCTGCCTATGCAGAACTGTTCCCATAAACTTTATACAAGCAACTGTGCTCACCAGGAACAAGTCACTCTGGTGGAATCACAACATCAATAGGCTGTATAGGAGAAGGAAGAAAATCATGGCAAAAACTAGGAGGTGTGGCACCCACCAGGATAAAGCACTCCCATCAAGCTAAACAAACAACTCAGGGGACAGATAAAGGCTACCAAAGCCAATTTTGTGGTAAATTTGGCCCCCAAGGCCAAGTACAACCACAAGGCATTATTTAGCTATGTCAACATCTTCAAAGTCAAAGTCAATTATGTACAAATTCCTTGTTAATGGAGCCACCTATACTGAACCACAGGTCCAGATGGAGTGATGATAAAATCAGCAAATGAGGGTAGTATTGCTGGAATTGAATTCATCCTCAAGTCTTGGTGACTACCTTCATGAGGTGGACCCTGTTTTTGCAAAATATCACCAAGACGGCATTGATATATAGACTGTATTTTATATAGCATATATCATGGACAGACATTTGGATGCACAAGTCCCAGGGGTAAACAAGTTTCCAATCCTGGTATACACACTGGTGCCAGAACTGGAAAGAATGGCAGTGTAGAATGCTCAAGGCACTGAAATATTCCAACAATGAAGGTAGGCCAGGCTGAGGGGGAGGATGGCTCCCCGGATACAGAAGGAGGTAGTAGTCTACAAAAAACACAAAAACTGACAGGCCAAATAAGAGCTATAAAGATGATAGAGTGGATTATTGATGATAAGAAAGAAATTATTTATTGTTACTAATATGGAAGAAACCAAGACTCCAGATAGAAGATATGCAAAAAGATTAAGAGAAAATTTAGAGAAAAGATAAATACTTGCACAAGAAAAACTGTCAAAAGCTTCAAATCCAAATTTGTGTTCATTAATACATCAGATTCATGAAAAATATTATAGTTCAAGAAACCTTGGGCCATTTGGAAAAAGAAGCACCTCAGGAAGTGCAAAAATATAAAGAGCAAAACCTAGAGATTTTTGAAAGGTATAAAAAAGAAATATGGACATGGGAAAAAAAGTGAGATTTGATATGGTGTAATATTTATGCAAAGGAGAAAGCCAGACAATCAATACAAAAAAGCAGCTCCAAAGATATTTGAAGAAAAATACTTGCAAAAGTACCAAGATAGAGAAAATTTCCCAATACAAAAATAAGATCAGAAATATGGAAAATAGAACAGAAGATTAGTAAAGCAGAAGTTAAACAAACAGAAGCTAAAGTTATGGATTGCCTGCAAAGTGAAGGATTTACTATAGAAAGTCTAACACAGGTTATGTCCCCGCACGATGGAACCATGAATCCCAAAAGTTAGGAGAAACAGATAGAGCAGGAAAAATCTGAATAAGAAATATGGACATGGGAAAGAAAAAGATTTCATATGGGGCAATATTTATGCAAAGGAGAAAGCAAATGTAATCAATACAAAAAAGCAGCACCAAAGATATTTGAAGAGAAATACAGGCAAAGGCAACTAGATAGAAAAGAGAATTAGTAATGGGGAAGTTAAAGAAACAGAAAATGAAGTTACAGATTAAGTGTGAAATTAAGGATTTAGTGTAAAAAATCCAACTCTGGTAACATCACAGCATGATGGAACAGTGAGTTCCCAAATTAAGGAGAAACAGGTGGAATGGGAAACATCTGATCAGGTGCCACATGAAAATACTTTGGAGCCTTCTATAAGAAACCAATACAACATTTCATTTGGAGTTGCAAAGCCAAGGAAAGAGTAGGAAAAGGTGGCATCTCCAATGCAGTCAATGTTGTGGAGTGACAGGTCAGTGAATTCTCATATGAAAGACCAACAGATGATGCAGCATGCAGATGAGCAGAATATGTCACAGGAGAATGTTTTAGAACCTTCTGTAGAATGCCCATAAGGACAAGTATGAAGAATAAAGAATGTACCCTCAGTTTAGAAGAAAAAGATCTAAGGGAAGGAATGCTTGATTTAATTGAGATGAATAGACATATCAAGATCGATGAAAGAAATAGATTACAGAAAGTCAATAACACCCAAAATGTTAGAAGTCGGATAAAACAAATGAAGACAGTAATCAAGACTATTAATAGAATTCATGTTATATAACAGAAGTATAAACACTACAAATGGCATGACAAACTGGAGTACTGAACAAAAACCAAACCAAACCGAGAACATCTTTATTTTGATCTTCATTTTTTTTTTATTTTCAATGACTAGTCCTGAAAAGCGAAATGTTGTCTGAGTTGAATGATTAGTTCTTAGCACCTATTCAGTTAAGTAAGAAGGAGGGAGGGAGAGCAAGTATTTAAGAATAACTTGAGTTTTCAACAATTATCTGAAGAAGTCTGGTTACTAAACTAGACGAAAAACGCTTTATCTGACTTCTTAGCCAGTGTTCTTTGTTTTACTTTGTGTACTCTTGTTTCAGTTTAATTAAAGAGCTGTGGTGTCGTCTGTTCCCGGTTTTGTTTTGTTTTCATATAACAGAAGTAAACAAGATATATTACTGTGCAGCAAAATTAATAGCAGATGAAGTCTTGCCACAAAAATACAGGACAATAAGGAGAAGGAATGAAAGAAATCAAATGCCATTATGCAAGAATTGAACAGAGAAACCTATAAAGTAATTAAGACAAGAAGTGTCACTGTTAGAGGAGTATAGAAGAGGGTACAGATCAACAAAAATACTTAGAAAAATAGATGAGATAAAAGCAATGTGCAGTATTAGAAGTGACCAGGATCTATCATGAACTGTTGCAAATAATAAACTAAAGATAACAGCACAGGCAGAAAAAACTTAGAAGATATGCAGATAAATATAAAGTTAAAGTACAAAATAAGCAATTCATTAATGATCCAAAAGTTCTATAGAGAACTGGGAAACAATGCAAAAGGAATAGAAACACCACCAAAAATAAAAAAATAGATGCATTTTGGAGAAGTAACTGTGAAGACCCTGTGGAACATAGCAATGATGCGGAATGGTCAAAAGAAGTAAAACAAACCATAAAAAGTTCAAATGTACGGGATATGAAATGGGATGAAGTAACAGCCAGAGAAACTGAAACAAAATTAAGAAAAGTTCCTAAATGGAAAAGCCCGGGCCTAATGCAGTACCTAGCTTCAACATTGTTGCATGCAGATTTACCTCTGAGTAACAACAAGAAAAATTATACTCCTCCTTAAGAGTGAACCTACAAGCCATCCTAAATACTATAGACCAATAAAGTGCCTTCCGACCATGTATAAACTATATACTGGAATTGATGCCGCCACAGTTTATAGTCATTTAGAAGAAAACTCAATCAAAGCAATAGAACAAAAATGTAACAAAAGAAAGTCATGTGGAGCAAAGTATCATTTGTTGTTAAATAAGGTCATAACAGAGAATTGTAAAAAGAGGAAGAATCTAAGTATGGCATGGATAGATTACAAAAAAGCATTTGACAGTATCCCACATTCATGAATAAAAGAGTGCTTAAACATGTGTAAGATACATGCTACATTGATCAATTACATTACATGGACCATGGAACAGTGGCAAACCACTTTGCAGCTAAGCCATGATAAAGGACAAATTATTATTCCAGGGATACAGATTCAAAGGGAGTATTGAAGGGTACCTCTTTGTCACTGCTGCTCTTTTCTTGCCTTTAACCCATTAAGCTGTTTATTTAACAGATTAGGTCATGGTTGCAATATGGCTCCCAGACAGCAACAACACTTATTTTCTTTTTATGGATGATTAAAACTGTATAGTTCATCAGATGTGGAGCTGAAAGCACAACTAGAAATGATCAAAACTTTTTCAGATGATATAAAAATGTCATTTGGTCTTGATAAATGTGCAAAAGCAGCATTTAAAGCAGGAAAACTGCAGCACCAAGAAAATATCAGTCTGGGACAGGAATGTGATGTAACGGAACTTGAGCAGGAGAGAGTTTATAAATATTTTGGAATTGAGAAGGATTGAAAATAAAACATGAACAAATGGGGAAAAAACTCAGCAACAAATATTTTAAAAGACTAAAATTAATATTGAAAACAGGCCTCTCATCTAGCAACAAAGTCCAAGCTACAAGTCAATTTGCTCTTCCTGTTCTAACTTACAGTTTTGAGGAGATTGATTGGCACCAAAAGGTATTAGATCAGTTGGACAAGAAAACAACAACAAATAAATGATTGACACTTATCAAATGATATATAAAAATCAATGTATACCAAGACTTTATAACCCTCATTCTGAAGGATGGTATGCATATATAGAGCTGCAACAATAGGACTACATACATATCTGCTGATGTCATCAGATCCAAACATAGTGAAAGTTTTGAAACATGAAGAGAATAAATCTAAGATTGCTTCCCTGCTTAGTTCAGCAGAAGCATATTGGCGTCCAGCAGGAAAAGAAACTAAGCCAGAAGAAGACAACAATCAGGCAACAACTGAATGTGCCAGAAAGCAAAATAAATATAAGGAGAAGGATTAGATGAGAAGGAAACAAATGTGGAAAAGCCATAAATAAAGTTGCACGTACAGAAAACTCCTGATACAGTAATAGTTAAGGAGAGATAAAGTTAAACCAAAAGATGAAAGGTTAATATTAGCAACCCAGGATAGTGGACTATGCACATGTTAGTTTACAAAGTCCATTCAATATATGGGAAAAGCAAACAAAGGCAAGTTCTGTAAAACAGTCACACATCTTGTTGCTGGGTGTAATACACTAATGACAGAGGGTCTGCATACTGAAAGCCATAACAATGTGGCAAGACTGTTGCATTGGGGATTCTGCAAACCTTACACTATTGAAGTAATTGAGAAGCATTGGAAACATGAGCCGCAAAGCATTATAGAGATTAATGAAGTTTATAGCATATGGGATCACTCATTTATCAACAGTTCAAAAAACAGATGCAAGAAAACCAGATATAATAGTCCATGAAAAGAAGACAAAAGTAGCATCGATCATTGAAATTGCTACACCCAGTGATTATAATGTACCAGGACTTGCAGGCAGAAATGAGGGCAATGTGGAAGAGGGACACCCAGAGAGTTCCAATAGTAGTTTCAATAGTAGTAGGAGTAATGGGTCTCATTAAAAAGAATTTATAATCATACTTAGATGTGTTACCGATACATGCAACTCCATATGGATTGAAGAAGGTGTCAATTCTGGGCACATTGCGTTTGGTGCGAAGAGCACTTTTGGCTAAAATCAATGATTAAAACAATACTAATTTCACAAACTTTAATCATACTTTGATTTAAGAATGTGATCTATTCCCATCATGGGATTAAAAACAGAAAATACTTAAAAATTAAAAAGCAAGACTCCAGACGATATACCTACTGGCATACAAATTCAGCTCTAACTTTACCCCTCTCACCCTCTCAACCTCCCCTCAGGAAATACCATGCTGGTGGACTTATTGGAGAAGGTCTGCAAAGCAATGGATGAGGGTAAAATGGTTTACAGTGCTCACCCTTGAGCTGGCCAAGGTATTTGACACAATACCTTACTTGGGCATTGTTGACAAACCCAAGACGTTAGGTATAAACCCTTGTCACCCAGTAGTTAGCCATCTGGCTCACAGACAGGTCCTAGGAAGTTAGAATTGGGTAGTTCACCTCTGGAAAGATGCCAGTCACAAGTGAAGTCCCTCAGAGATCAGTCTTGTGACCACTTCCTTTTGGCATTTATTTCTCTGATGTCAAGGAAAATGCAAATTAGTAGCTATCATACAATCCCCCACTGAAACTAATGTTCTCCAAGAAGAATTGACACAGACAAATAACTTGTGTCAGACCCACGGACTAAAACTAAATGCCAAGAAATGTATAATATTATCATTCAGGAAGTCATCCAACCTGTTGACAACAACACCCCCCTAAGAGTTGACCCAGTAGTCAGGGAACTGGGGACACATGTATACAGTAATCTAGCCTTTGACCATCCCTTGTCTATAGTATTGAGGAAATCCCTGCATATTGTGCAACTTATAAACAAAGGTATGGCATCTAGGTCCAAGGAGGTCATTGTTCCATTATAGTCAGCATTCATCAGACCTATACCCCCCTTTGGTATATACCTAACCAGCTATATAAAACAATTGGTACATCCACAAAGGGTTCCTCATTAAAAGAATATAGGGCATAAGTAAAATGTCACCAGGTAAAAGCCCTATCCCCAAATTCTGTCTCGTACAGGTTGTTGAGGGAGATGCAAATCTGGCATATAAGGCATTGTCAGACCCCACCCTAATGGACCTCCTCCATATCTGCAAACAAACAGCACAAGAATTACCCATTCTAAAGACTTAAACCTTGACTGTGATATTAATAGGACCTGCTGGAGAGACAGGTATGCATCCCAGAGACTACCACTTCTCTGGAATAGGTGCACCATCTCTGTGAATCACGTTTCCTCCCTAACCCAACTCAAGTAAAATTTGGACAATGGCACCTATGTCTCTAATAAATGCAGTCAGCCTATAAATGATTCATATAAGAGGCCCCTGCTTGTAAATGTTTCATCTTCCAATCCCCTGCTTGTACTTATCAAGGGTACCAAAATTTCTCAGAGATTTGTGATGCATACCCCACGCTTATAAAGACCCTAGTGGTTGTTAGCCTAGTACACACCTATGAACTTTAGTTATATGTAGCCCTTTTGGGCACTGAAAAAGCCGCTCTGCCCAAAATAACTTTGGCGACACATGTCTTAGCATCCAAGGATACACGCAAGCTGACCATCCCTCAATGTGTCATATGTGAACATCACAACTTGCATATGATCCTCAGTAACGCCCAGTCCACTACGAAATAACAGCAACTCCCAAGAGACACATCACTATGTGTAAGCCTTTGGAAAATGTTGCAGTAATAATATTCCCAGCGCAGTACAACAATCAGACTATTTCCACACCACAATGACTAAAATGGTTCTTGAAACTTCTACGAAAAGAAAATAATCCCCCATACAGTGTAAACAATTGTTTATTCCCACAATACTCCAAATAAGTGATTGAAAGTTTTCCTGAAATGCATTGTTTCTCAGTGTCTCATATTCTACAACTCAGTTCCATATACCTTTACTTGTTCTGGATGATTCAGTTGAAAGTCTTTCCTAGGACGTCAATCTCAGCAGCACATCTCCACCCAGCATATTTCATAAAGCAATTCATCCAGCATTCCATTCCCAGCCTGTCCTAAAATAAATGCTTCTTGAATGCTTGTTGAAAAAAAATGTATCCTAGATCAGAAAATTCCCCAGCACATTTATCTCCCATCCCTACAAATGTTTCCCAAAGCAGAAAACTCCTCAGCACATTCCACCCCAATGCAGAAAAAGTGCAGCTTAAAATTTATACTGAAAGTATAGGATGCCACCACACAGCTTAATGCCCCCACCATTTCAACAGCTAAGGCCCTTGGTACTCTAGGATGTCCCAGCACTAGCACCCCCCAAGCCAAAGCTAAAGCCAAAGTTGGAAACTGCATATTTTTTGTACATACTCATCAAGTTGCCCAGTGACTAACTTTGTTTGATTTGGGAAAACGTAGAAAGCAGGTAAAGGAAACAGTACCTGTAAAGAGAGCGGGAGCTGTCATCCTTATGCAAGATCCAAACAGACTTACTTCCCACCCCTCCAGAAATCAGCAACACCAGCTTTCTTTACAGAAAAGATAAATATATGGATGAATAGTGTGATGCCCCAGCACTGGCCCAGTAATCAAGGAACCTCAACCCTCACCACTGGCAACATTGGGGGATGTACACAGTCGGAGGATGACAAGTACATACACAGTAAAGTATAATTTCCCTTAAGAGCACACAATGATCACAGTCAGTCTGGTGCTGGTTTCTCCTGCTTTCTCCAGAGCCCCAGTAAGACTCCCCACTGGCACATCTATAGGTTGAGATCTCAGCTGAGGGGCCAAGCTGTGACCACCAGTACCCTCTCTGTCCAGCCAGTGCTTTGTGTCCCTGCCCAAGTAGCGGACACACACACACTTTGAGATTTGATTGATATAGAAACACACATACACACACACACACACACACACACACACACACACACACACACACACACACACACACACACACACACACACATACACACCTAAGAAAGGCTGGCACAGGTTTACTAGCTATGCCCCCTTTTGCCCAGACCCCAGACTATAAGGTAGTTCCAGCTGCCACCAGCCACTCTTAACAGCTACTACAAGGCCCTTGCAAAGGGTGTCCAGTCCTACTGTGTAATATTACTATTAATCCAAATGGTAGCCTGGCCAAGCAAGGCTATTGGAGTGGCCTGTACAGTGTCATCAAATAGATATGCAAGTACTTTAAGAGCTTAAATATGTCTTCCAAATATCAGCCACAAAGATGGGTTTAAATATTGTATCTCTCTCCAGCATGCTTAGTTAATGTCACAGGGTGGGTTTAGTTCCCCTAGATCAGGTGACCCTCATAGGGTTTGTCTTGAGAATGTGTATCAGTTCCAACCGGGCTGTATTTGTGAGTGCCTTTTATTTTAGGCATAGATCATACCTTAATAGTCAGTAGGAGACAGACTAAAGGGATAGGGTCTTTAGTCCATCTGCATAGGCAATGTTGTTTTCACCCTGTATTTTTTTTTTTTGTAAGGAACTTCTGAAGCTGTTCCATTTGTTGTAAGTGCCTGGTCAAGTAAATGCCAAAAGTTGCACTGTAATCACTTACTGGTCTGATAAAAGTGAAGTACATTGGGACTATAACTTCCTTGGATGTGAGTGCCATGCCTTTATAAACTGTGCCACATAGAAGGACTTCCTAACCATTGTTAATTAACGCTAGACTTTAAAATATTCTCTCAAAACAATTCAGAAATTGAAATTGAAATTGAAATTGAAAAAATAGCCACAAACTACTTGGAATCACAAACTGATGGCAAGCTATCCTTTGAGAATCATATACTCAGCTCAATCAAAAAGACCCATTTTAAGCTTAGCAAACTCTATAGACATAAACTCTATTTGGACAAGTCTACCAAGGTGAAACTAGCTAGTAGTCTTCGTCTACCCTCCCTCCTCTATGGTTGCCCCATTTTCACTAACCTATACACATTTCTCCTGAAAAAACTGCAGTCATGCTACTATAAAATCGCCAAATTTGCCTCCAACATGGCAACTCGCACACATCATTACCTGGCCATTAAATCTATAAACTGGTTTGAGTTCTCTCATTACCTATATTACTCCCAACATACTCTCACCCACAAACTATTAAATAATCCAAACCCATCCCTTCAAACTATAATACAAACACACACCCCTACTCGGCACCTTAGGTCCTCTAACAAACAACTCTTAACCATAACTAAACCCAACAAAAGAGCTGGACAATGTCTCTATTCCCATGCCATTGCCAAACTTTGGAATGCACTCCCTCTCTATTACTCAATTAGACTCTTTAAAAACATTTAAATTTGCACTAAAAGAACATTATCTCAATAACCTCATCTGTTCTTGTACTCATATGATTAAACCACCTTAAATGTTTTGGCCACTATACACTACAAATACTTTTACTAACTTAATATAATTGCAGTTTACACTATCTATCTTCATATCCAATCTATCTTGCTTTCTTTATTTCTGTGGCTGAATAAGAATATACAAACAGAATTACTAAAAATTTAACACACTGGGTTTATTTTCTTGTATTGTATACCTCTATAATATGTATTTCTGATGTATATCTACTTCAATTTCTATTATGTGAAAACTTTCTTGACTTTCAAAGTTAAGCTGATATTATGTACAAATGTCTGTGATTCTATGCAGCTTTTCTCCCCGGGCCTCCACTGAAAATGGGTCTTTGGGCCCAGTGGACTTTCCCGCTCAATAAATAAATAAATAATAATAAATAATTGTAGACACATGGCAGTCAAAGTTCAGGCTACTATCTATCTTTGTACCTTGATCTCTCACCACATTTAGGTGTGCACTATTAATGTTGTAATCTGTAGGGGTATTTGACTTCCCAAAGGGTATAATTATGATTTTTTTTACATTTAGCTTTAGGCCATAGCTCTGGCACCAATCATTTGTCTAAGTCAGATCCTTCTGAAAGATATCTACATCATTGGGGGATTCAGTGATTGCTCCAACTTGCAGTCATCAGCAGACTTAGTCAGCCAAAGGCCTTCTACACTAGTCTTGGCTTCAGAGAACTATATTGTGAATAGGAGAGATCCTTACATTAAGCCTTGTGGCACATCACTAGTAACTGGCATCTTGTTGGATCTGGATTCACCCACTATAACAACATGTGTCCTGTCTATGAGCCCTTTGGCTATCCATCTGGCGATGGAGAGATTTATGCCCTGTTTTGTTAGATGACCTATAATACCTGAGTGGAGAATTGTGTTAAATGCCTTAGCAAGGTCAAGGTAGGCAATATGTACTGTTTTACCCTCATCCATGGCCCTAGTGACTTTCTCAGAGAAGTCTGCCAGATTGAGCAGGCATGGCCTGCCCTTGTCAAAGATGAACTAGGTTGGTTCCAGTGTTTGGATATTTTTTATGTCCAAGATTATTCTTTCCATGACCTTGCATATAACACTAATCACACTTATGGGTCTGTAATTTCCCAGGTCTGTTGAGGGTCCTCTTTTATGCAGAGGGATGACTGTTGTTGCCCTCCACTCTACAGGGTCAAAGCTAGAATGGAAGCCCTGCTTAAACAGACATTCTACTAAGCCTGCTAGGTCCAGATTCAAGGTATTTAAGAATTGTGATATTGCTAGGACCAATTGAAGCTGTGCTTATAGCTTTAAAGAGCATAGTGGCAACCTATTCTTTGCTGATAACTGTTAGAGGAATAGTGGAGGTCATTTCTTGAGGATAACCAGAGGTGATGGGGAGATGAAATTTGAGCTGAATTTATTGGCCAGTAGATTTGCTATACCTTCTAGATGAGTACAGGTGATGCTGTCTACAACTAATTAGGCACAGTGTTGGTTGTTTCCCTTAAGATTGTGGACAAGGTCCAGATGAGCTCTGCTAACTGTATGCTCCTTATCCATGACCTTAGTAACTGTTTCAAAAAACTCAACCAGGCTGAGGAAACATGATCTGGATTTTATAAAGCCAATCTGGCTGTATCCTGTGATATAAGATCACATGCTTATTTGTTTGTTATTTGAGCTATAACATGTTCCATAGCCTTCCAAATTATACTTGTGAGACTAATAGCCCATAATTCCCATGCTGTGAAGAAGCAGAAGCATAGCTGGCTCAACCAGTGCCCTGAGCAAGTACCACAAACCAGTACCCTAGCCCCTCAACTCTTCAAGCGAAGAGCAAAAAGAGCAAACAAATGTACATTATAGTGATTGGCTTATTACAGTTAGATCCATGCCCCCAACCCAACTCTTCCATTAAAGAGCAAAAAAAAAAAAAAAAAAAAAAGTATCTTCTTCTACTGGCACAACAACCAAGTGGCCAGATGTGTGACAAACACTCCATCTTTCCTACCCAGCCATTCAGGTCACATTTCTGTGCCCTGCCCCAACTGCATAGTGTATTAAAAAAAAATCATAATTTCTTTTAAACTGTAGCAAATTGCTTGCTACAGATGCAGCAAATAGTTGGTACAGTTTATACCTGACTGCATGTAGCAATACAGCACTTAAGTTTTAGTTAAAAAATAGAACAGATTTTCTTTTTTTCACTTTTAAATGGTAGCAAACTACTTGCTACAATATAGCAATAAGTAAGCACAGTTTAGACAATACAAGGAGCACTACAGTACTCAAGTTTGACTGAAAATGCAATATCAGCTTTTAAAGGTCAGTATTGTATGAAAGAGAGAGCCAGGTCAGCTTACTGCGTCCCCCCAGTACTTTGCTCCTGGATCAGTTACCCCTCTCTCCCCACACTAGCTTTCCTACTGTGTATTCAGACCATCTTTATAAGAGGGGACCACAACTGACATTCTACACACTTGAAGGAAATAACTGGTGGAGACACTCAGGATGAAGAGTTGATGGAGAAGTTTTACTAGGTGGCACCTCATGCTTTATTTTTAGTAGACATTACGGGATATTTTCAAGACCTAATATTATCAGGACCCATGGAAAAGCTATACTTTATTCTGGAAATTGTAAAAAAGAATTAGTCCAAATTGATCTCAGGAAGGATTGTATGAGATGAGGAGGCAGAGGTGTTGCTGACTGATCCAGTGCCCTGTGCTGCACTGATGAACTAGCACCCCGCCCTCGCAGATCTTCAACTAAAGAGCTAGAAAAAAGAAAAAAAAATTCTATAAAACTGCAGGAATGCATCACATGTAACGATTCAACACCCCCCCCCCCAGCTCTTCACAGTCAGGTACCTGGGAAAGATCCAATCAGGTCCCATCTCTGTGTCCTGTCCCTGAAAACAAATGCACCATTTGCTACAGGTTAAATCACACACAGAGAGCTACAGTACTCAAGTTTTACTTAAAACAAATTATTATTATTTTTAAACTGAGAGTGCTATTGTGCTCAGGTTTTAATTATAAAAAAACATTAAATTGTAGCAGACTAGCACTTGCTACAGTTTAGACCACACAGGGAGTGCTACAGTGCTCAGGACTGACCACAGATGCAGCACTGTTTTGTTAAAGGCTCGTAGGCCTTAAAGAGTAATTGGGATTGCCCCCACAACACTTTGTTCCCTGGGCAATCCTAGCTATGCTACTGATGAAGGGAATAGTGGAGAGAGAGGGGAGTGTGGCTGGAGTTAAGTTGGAAGACATTTTGTCTGCAAGAATATTAACAATGCCCTAGGTGTCAGGGGAGGAGGTAACATTCAAGATAAGTTCAATACAGAATTATTGATTATTATAAATTCATAGACTGTTACTAGGCTAATGAACAAGTGGCCTTTCTAAGCCTATCCAAGTTTTCCTGAAAGATTAATGATGTCCTGCATCCAAATATAACACTGAGGTCCAGGTATTCATAAGCTACTTCTACCATAAGGGACATGGATGCCAGGCCTGGTGGAAATTTCATATTCCCCATCCACTTATCCAGGTTGTGCAGTAGACAAACTGCTTCAAATGATAAGCAGTCTCTGGATCATATATTTATCTCTCCAGAATGTTCTGTTTTTGTTACAAACAAAATTCAGGTCCCTAGACCTTGTATTCCTGGTACTCTTTGACTTACAAATATGCAGGAGATTCATAAATGTGGGGCTTGCAGATGCCTTATAAGCCATGCATAGATCACCCCTCATTAATCTATAGGAGACTGAGAAGAGGGAAAGGGCTTTAAGGCACTCTGCATAAAGCAGTTTTGTTATACCTTGTATTACTTTTGTAAGGAAAACTTTGAGGTCATTCTAGTTGCTGCATGTGCCTGGTCAGCTACATACCCAAGGGAGAACTGTACTCTATGATTAGTCTGATAAGGGTGGAGTACACAAGGTTAATGACCGCTGTGGATCTAGATGCCCTGCCTTTACTTATAAGTTGTGCAACATAAAAGGATTTCTTCACCACTGTGGCAATGTGGTGGCAAAGGTGAGGCTAATCTCTATGTGCATATCCAGATTCTTGACCACCGGGTTGACTCATAGGGATGTATTATCAACATGGTAATTAGCTGGGATGGTTGATTTCTCAAAGTTCAGAATTATACATTTCTTAGCATTGAGTTTAAGACGGTGGTTTTGGTACCATTTATTAGTCAGAGATAGTCCTTTTTGAAGAATGTTAGTGTCTGCAGGGGAGTCGATGATTACCCCCAGCTTGCAATCAGCTGCCAATTTAGTCAATCATAAACCTTAAGCATTTGCTTCCATTTCAGAGAAATAGATGCCAAAAAGGAGAGACCCCATTACCAAACCCTGGGGGACTCCACTAGTGACTGGCCCCTTGATAGAGGTGATCTCACCTGTTTTGACCTCCTGGGTCCTATCATTGAGCCAGTTGGCTATCCAGAGGGTAATATTTATTTATTTATTTATTTTATTTTACATTTGTTAACCGGGGGTGTCTGACTGAGCCGAAAAGGCCCTTTTTCAGCAGAGGCCCGGGGAGAAAAGCTCCACAAAGAAAAATTACAGACACATTTAGTTATTTAGACATAAGACATAATAAACCTAAATTAGTGAGCTTGTCTATAATGTCTGGGTAGATATTATATCAAAAACCTTGGCCAGATCAAGCAAGCTTTATGCATAGTCTTACCATCATCCATTACTTTGGTGACCCTCTTAAAATGTCCACTAGATTTAAGAGGCATGACCTTCCTTTAAAGCCAAACTTTGATGGGTCCAGTATTTTCAGGTTACCTATCTCCTCATTTATCATGTCCATGATCATTCTTTCTATGGCATTACATATAAGGCTGGTAAGACTTACGGTCCTGTAGTCACCCGGATCAATGTTTGGACTCCTTTGTCCAGGGGAATGATCATAGCCATATTTCATTCATTGGACACAAAACCTGACTGAAGGCTCCAGCTGAAAAGGGATTCAAGGGGACAAGAGAGGTCATGTCTCATGCTATTTATTAAACATCCTGGGATGTTATTGTGGCCCATCAATGCAGTGTTTTTGGCCTTGGAATGTACATTAATGACTTGTTCTCTAGTAATGGTTGGAGGGATTGTGTTATGTGGTATTTCCTGTGGACTAGCAATGGAGGGGGAGAGTGGGAGGAGAAATTTCAGCTGAACCTGTTAGCCAAAAGATTGGCAATGGCCTCTGATTTGTTCCTTTTTTTAAACGTTTTATTAACGTTATTACTGAAGCTTACAATTGTTAATATAAAATTTAATATTTTTGTAATACATTAAATAAAAATCAAGTTTCAAATATAACAAAGAAAAAAACTATATACAAAGATGTTCACTGTACTATTAAGTAAAACTATTTAGATCAAATGCATATGAGTTAACTAATAAAAAACTGTTATTGATTTTCTAATAAATAAATTATATTCAACCATTGGTTATATTTTGCTGTGTTCCTAGAGGATCTAGATTTAATTGTTAATGATTCTAATCTGGATACTTCCAAGAGAAGATCTTTAAAGTTTTGAAAAGAAGGAGATTATAATAATTTCCAATTTCTAGTTATTTCTTTCCTGGCTATGGACAATACAGACAAAAGAAGTGAATATTTATTTGGTTTTACACAGGATGGAATTGGTGAATTAAGTAAAACTAATGACTTTTTAAGTTGGATATTATCAGTAAATATTGCCTGTAAGAAATTGTTGATATAATCCCAATATTTTTTTTATATGTGAACATTCATAGAATATATGTGTCCAATCAGCATTCTGTATCTCTAAACATCTCCAACACAATATGTCTTCTTTAAACATCTTATTTATTTTATGAGGAGTGATGAATGATCTATTTAAAAATCTCCTGGTAAACATTCTCCATTTAAGTGAAGTAGTAGTTTTACCTGCAGACAAAAGAAAATTTTATTTATCTTCATCTGATGGAGTATTTTTACTAATTTCCGAAAAATATTTCCAATAGTTATCAGGGAATTTATCTAAATCTGATCTGATATATATATATATATATGAACAGATTAATTTTTATTAAATTGTTCTGTTGAGTACAAACAATTAGGTATTGAATTAATTTGGGAATTGAGTTTTTAACTGAAGAAGGTATTAAGTCAAGTTTATTCTTAACATAATTTCTAGCTTCTTGTATATCAAGCTATAATGAAGAATCGAGGCCATTTTCTTCCAATAAAGTATTTAGGGAGTGTAATTTATTATTTTTTACCAGTTTATGCCAGTAAATCAATTGCTTTTGTAAAAATGTTGACATTTTTTTGAAAATTTGTGGAGAAGATAACCCCCTGTGTATATGCTATAGGTAAAATGAGGAATATCCAATTTTCATATGATTGATATCTATGTATAAACCTTTTAAAGGATTTTAGAATCATATTTATATAGTTTGATGTAAAATTTTGTGTAGGGCATAATGAAAAATGTTCCTTTAGTTTCTATATGAATGTATTATTCAATAATGTTAACTTAAAATGATCATTACTATTATTTAAATTTATTAAATGAGGATAGGATAAAGTATTTCCATTTAGCTGAGTATTTACTATCTATAAGATACAAAATTGTTTTAATGACTGAAGAAATTGAGTAAATTTCTAAGTTTGGTAAAGCAATGCCTCCATTATCCCAACTAAACATATGGTATGTTAAGGAAATTCTGGGTTTAATTGGATAGCATAGAAATTTTTCAAGAATAGCATTAAACTTTTTAATTACTACAAATGATGGACGTATAGAAATAGATTGGATTATGTATATATTTTTTGGTAGAAAAATCACCTTTATAATTGATAATTTTTTCTTCCATTGAAAATTTTATTTTAGACCATCAAAGTATTAGGTTATCTATTTCTGTTAAACTTTTATCAAAGTGCAGTTTTTTATTTCTTTTAAACTATTAGTAATAATTATTCCTAGATACTTTATTTGTTGGGATTGTGAAATATATTTTTCAAATTAATTTTGTATATTATATTTTTTGTAGCAGATAATAACATTTTTGCTTTATTATAATTAAATATAAGACCTGAATCTTTTTGAAAATAATCTATGACATTAAATAATTCTTGTATTGTTGGATTTATGCCAACAAAGGTAATCAAGATATCATCCGCAAACATTTGAATCTTTGAAGTTTTAAGACTTATATCAAATCCCTTAATGTTACTATTATCTCTAATCAAGTTGACCCAGGGATCCATAACCAAAGTAAATAATAGAGGTGATAAAGGACAACCTTGTTTAGTGCCTTTAGTAATAGGTACGGGTAGGGATATGCTAGAGCCTATTTTGATATAAGCTTGTGAGCCTATATATAACTGTGTAAGAAGATTTATAAAATTGTTTCAAAAATTTAGTTCCTGTAAAAGAATAAATAAGTAATTCCAGTTGACAGAGTCAAAAGCACAAATTATGTCTAAGCTAACTATAGTTAAATTATGTTTTTGGTTTTTAGTTGATTCAATTAAAGTTATTACTCTTTTAATATTATCATATGTTGTTCTGTTTATTATGAAACCTGTTTGGTCTTCATCTACTAAGTTAGGGAGAAATACTTTAAGTCTTTTTGCATATATTTAAATATTTTGTAGTCTGTATTAAGTAAAGAAATAGGTCTGTATGAGTTAAATTTTGTAGGATCTTTTTCAGGTTTTAAGATAGGAGAGATAAATGTATACTTCCATGAGGGAGGAGTAATATTTTATCTTGTATAGTGTTAAACACTGACAATAATAAAGTTAGTGCTTTTTCAGGAAGCAATTTGTAAATTTCTGGAATAATGTCATCATTACCAGGTGTTTTATTTTGTTTAAGGTTGTTAATTTGTTCTTGAATATCTTTTAACGTAATTTGCCTATATAGAATCTTAGTTTGCTCACTTGTTAATCTAGTTAGAGATTTTATTAACAGAAGCTTGAAAAGCTTTACTTGAATTTATTGATGTGGGGGATTGGTTTAATTTAAGAAAAAAATGTCTGAATTTGATTAATATATTATTCAAATCAGAAACAAATTTTTTGAGGGGTGAATATGTTTCTTTAATTTGATTGAATTTATTCAATCTTTTTACTTTATTGGATAAAATATTCAGAGATCTTGGATTAATTGAAAAAAAATACATTTATATTTCACTAAACTTATCTTAGTTTTATGATTAAAAATCTCAAGGTATTTTTTTATTTAAGATTTTTAGCTCATCCAATTTAGATTTTACTTTAGGGTTCTTTAATAATTCAAGATTTAAGGTGTCTAGTTTTGTTTGTATCTCTTTTAGTTCTTTATCCCATGAAAGTCTTTTTTTTCTTATACCAGTCAATTACTCTGCCATATAGATATGCCTTCATTAGATCTCAAATAAAAATTTCAGATGTATTATTGTTATTATTAGTGTTGAATTCTAAAAAGCTATGAACTTCTTGCAGGATGAAAGTGTTGAAATCTTTTAATTTGGTGATATATGCTGGGATTAATTTTATCTGAGCATTGGTGTTAGTATGAATATATGAGTCAAAGGTTATAGAATTGTGATCTGAAAAGGGGCATGTGATAACTTTAACATTGCTTAAAGAATCTATTAAACTATTTGTAATAAAAACTCTATTCCTGAATATGTGTTGTGCCTGTGTGAAAAAAATGTATAGAATAGTGACTTTGGGTCAGCATAATTATCAATGTCTTTTAGTAAAAAAGAATTGGAAAACTCTTGACAATTTAGCTGAACTTGAAATTTTTATTTTACTTTTAAAGGAAGAATCAGAGCTACTAAAGATACAGTTAAAATCACCAGCTAAGATAATATTACCCTTAGAGAATCAACTAATATGATCAGTATGTTGTTGTGCTTATGTCTGTCCAAAGCCAGGAATCCAATACATATTTATTAGAGTGAATATTAAATTATTAAATTGTATGATAATAGAAGCTACCATACCTTTATTATCTTTGTATGGTTCTAAAATTTTAGGCTGTGGTATTTTGTTAATCCACAATATTGCTATACCTCTTCTTTTTTGTGAATGTTCAGAACTAACAAGAATTGAAAAAGATTTAGATTCTAATTTGGAAATGTCATCTTCTATTAAATGAGTTTCTTGGAGAAAAATTAATTGTGATTTATGCAATTGTAAATACTTATTCAAAGATCTTCTCTTGTTAGGGTTATTAAGACCATTTATATTAAGAGAAATATAATGCAGTGATGTCATGTTAGTTTGTTGAATTGCAATGTATGTTGGCTAAAATACCTATTACCTTTTAGTTTGCAAATTAAAAAAAAAATAAAAAGAATGGAATACAGCACATTATATAGTATACTATACAGAAAAAATGATTTTAGGTTACAAATATTTAAATAACATTCAACTAATCTTAATTTTGTTTACATCTGAAGAATTGTTATCAAGAAATTGTAGCAAAATCAATTAACAAGAAAACCTTTTAAAACCCACCTGGAGTTATAAACTCCTAATTTGAGTAACATTAATCACTCAAATTAACATTCCTACTAGCAGCAAGTTTCTATCATGCATTGCCTGGCATACATACTGTTTCATAATTTTAAAACATGGCTTTATAATATACATGTAATTAAACTATTCAAAAATGTCATAATTACTAAATCACTGGTAAGCTTATTTACTTATTGATTTGTATGTAATCCGTGTATTACTACAACCACTTCTTAAACATCTCACACTAATACATATATTTTAACTAAACTAAATGAAGTGATTGTTTAAAATTATATTTAACCTGACTAAAAATAGTGAACAATATGAAACTAAACAGAGTTTTTGTGATACATACAGATATAATAGAAATCACAGTTGTATATTCCTTCATAGTAAAAAATTATTGCCTAGGAGAGGCCAAAAATAAACTACTTTCTTACACTAAAAATGTTTTTAAAAACTCAAAACTCATGAATCAAATTTAAATTTACCCCTACAAGTATGAAGTAAAAAGATATGTTTATGTATCTAAATATGAAACATTGATCTATTTACCCCACCAATGCATTTGTAAACAGAATTGAGACCCTCAGTGACAGGGTAGACTATTGTAACATAACTGCTTTAGATTAAAATGAAAGGAATATGTGGTATATAATATAGGACCAAAAATGTGAAAAAAAGGCCTCAATTTGCAACTAAACATAGTATGATTTCGTATGGTTGCAACAGCACACATAAATCAAATGATATTAATATTTACAACTAAGGGGAGGCCACGGTGTTGCAGTGGCTAGCATTGCCACCTCACAGCAAGAGGTTCTCCGGTTCAATCCTCGGCTGGGGTGCCTTCTGTGTGGAGTCTGCATGTCCTCCCTGTGGTTGTGTGGGTTTCCTCCAGATGCTCCGGTTTCCTCCCACATCCCAAAGACATGCTGCAGGTGGATTGGACACTCTAAATTGGCCCTAGGTATGAGTGCATGTGTGTGTGCCTTCTGTGGAAGGTTGGGCACTGGGCTGGCAACTCGACACTGCAAAACTCCACTGCCAATCATGAGTGGACAGGTGATCCGCTATGGTGACCCCTAACTGGGAAAAGCCGGAAGAAGAAGAAGAATTAATATTTACAACTAAACTGTTAAAACAAAACTAATGGTTTAAACTTGTGTTATGACATAGTAATAAAACAGGACCCATAACCAGTATTTTGATTATAGTTGAATTATGGGGCAGTAAAACCAGCTAACTGTTTTTAGAAATGTTTCTGAGCTACTTATTCATTACATACCCATGCAAAGTCTGTGAGACAAGTCTAAAATGATTGTATTTGTAGATATTAGTTAGTAAGATTCATTAAGGTTAACCTTTAGTGTGTTACTTCTGCTAAGCAGAAGTGAAAAGATAGTATATAGTGTAATGTACAGAAAACGACATAAATTCCAATAGCATTGTATTTACTAGAATATAAAGAAGTTATTAATGTGAATAGTGTTTCAGTATATTTAAATCTAGAAGATAGAGAATTGTTGAAAAGCATATTTCTTTTTAAAGTAGCATAATGTGCACAAATATACTGTAAATGAGCTTTTGCTAGTTATATTTAATTCTTCCTGCGATAATCATGTTCATTCATGTAAACTGTACTTTATTTTTGCAACTTACGTACTTTTGTATCTTAAATGTTTATGTAATAGATGGAGCTTTTCTTCCCTGGCCTCCGCTGAAAATGGCACTCATGGGCCCAGTGGACTTCTCCGGTCCCCAAACTGAAATAAATAATAAATAAATAAATAAAGTGAAGTTAGTATCAAATGTAACAAATTCTGCTACTGTTTATCTTATTTAATGGTACAGCGCATAAACATCTCAGTGGTAAAAAGAAATAAGAAAAAAATAAACAAAAAAAAAAACGTTTAAGCATGACCAAAAGGCTTTATAAAATGTTTATTTCCTTTTTTTGAAGAATGCTGTGTTCAGTGATGTCATGCGGCTCTAGCAGCTGTTCGAAGAAGTGTGCGGTTACATCGCCAGATTAAAAAAAAAAAACAGCTTAAAAATTTTCAGCAGGAAACTGTGAGCTTTCTTTTCTTTTCTTTAGATGAAGGTTTATAGTGGCTCAAGAGCTACACAAGATGCTCCAGCAACAGTCAAAGCTCTCAACAAATGTCAGGGAAGACAACTGGTGAAAAGAAACAAAAAAGAAAAGCAACTTCTGATCCCTGAATCCCAGGGTCCACTACATGCCCAAAGCCACCAATGAGCAATGCCAACAAAATACAGGCTACACCAGCCAATAACTCATGAACAAAGCCATCATGCCCAAATACCCAATGAGAACCACAAGGGCATACAAAAAAGGAAACAGAGAGCAAGAAAATTATATCTACATAGCAAAGATACATAGTTAACTACATTAAGCAACAACCCAAAAGAATTAAAGACATCTCAAAATATCCCCTTTCTATAAGGGTACTCTAAAAACATATTTAAAATAAATTATTCATAATTATAAGGGAAATTTTATAAAAAAGAAAAGAAATATGATAAAGGAAGCTTACACTAGCTTAATAAGCATTCTAGTAGTATTCAAAGAAACAAACTAGAATGCTTATCAAGCTAGTGTAAGCTTCCTTTATCATAGCTTGATAAGCATTCTAGTAGTATTCAAAGAAACAAACTAGAACCGGAATACTAAACAAATGTTTTAAACAACAAATGGCTTCTAAACTTCTGTAAGTAATATAATTATATCCCTGAGCAGGTTATATATTCAAACATTTAAGCTATAGTGGGGCAATAAACTAATACTTAAAAAATATTATTGCATACTTTGTTTCCTTTACCTCTCCCTTCCCCATTTTCTTTTATTTAAACTAAACACAGAAGAATGTTGTTAAAGATTACTTATGTAAAAAAAAAAGAAAAAAGTATATACTACATTATTACCCAAAAAATATCAAATATAAAGAAAACTAATATTAATAAAAGGAAAATATTATATACCAACTGCTTCTAGTTATTAAATGTAACCAAGTAATTAAATAATATATAAATATAAGTTATAAATATATGTTAAAGAAAGGTATTCACCTGTTGAACCGTTTTTAAATCCCATGACTTCTGGGTCATAACAAAAAGAAAAAAGTTATATGAAAGAAGATAGAACGTTCATTATGTAGGATAAACAAAAAGGTGATTATTTTTTAAGTTTCTTCTTGTGTTCAACTGTTTTCAAATTTCCATTTTCACCAATTCTTTTGAGACTTGGACTTGCCCAGTCGATTTCATCCATGTTATCCAATATTTTATTAGATTTAATGTAGTTGATGGCAACATCAAGTTCTTCAGATATCTTCAGACCCTCTTGAAGGAATATTTTCAGCCTTGCAGGGAAAAGCAAGTGTGATTTTGTTTGTGCTTTTTTCAATTCTATGAGCAATGGAAGGAAATGTTTCCTTTTTGAAATAAATGAAGAATAGTCATTATCAAAATGAATGATGCTGTCCTTGTATTTAATAAGTGTTCTAGATCAAGCCGCCTTCAAAACTATTTTTTTATCATGAGATGATAAAAATGTAACTATTACTGACTTTGTAGAAGTGCTTTTGGTATTCTTTAAGGAAGACAAGGACCTGTGAGCTCTTTCTATACCAAAAGAAAGTGCTTCAGCTAGTCATAAGATTTCTGGCAGCCATGAAGATAAAAACTTTTCCAAGTTATTTTCTTCCAAGTTACTTGGTAAACCAAAGATCATGATGTTATTTCTTCGAAATCTATTTTCTAGATCATCTATTTTAGTTAATAGCAAGGCATTCTGTTTAAGAAGAAATTCCAGGTTATGTTCATCTTGTTGTATTCTGCTATCCATGTCATTTGAGGAAGTTTCAATACCTGTAATTTGTTTCTTCTGCTGTTTCAGATCCAGATGTATTGTCTCCATTTGTTGCAAACTAGTTTCTTTAAAGCTATCTATTTTCATGTCCATTCTGTCATATTTTGTTGATAATTCCTGTATAGTAGTTAAAAGAGTTTGAAACTCTTTTTTTAATACAGAGTCCTGATGAGAAGATTTAGTAAAACTCATGTTGCAGTCAGATGCCTGAAACTTGTCATTTGTAATTTTTGACAGGTAAAGTTGTAAATAATTAAAATATTTTTTGATATTAACTAACTAAACTATGAAGAAACACTAAATATATAAAAAAATTACTATTTAGTTATACTTAAAAATTCTTGTCATAAAAGAAATAATAAGGCAGAGCAGAGAGAAAATGCTGCTACTCAAGGCTCATGCTAAGCCATGCCCCTCATCTGTTCCTTTTTTAATTTCTCCAGGTATTTTGGGTTTCAAATACCATGATGGGAATGGACCCCATTCCTAAGTCAAAGTTTGATTAAAGTTCATGAAATTAGCATTGTTTCAATTTTTGATGTCAGACAGAAGTGCTCTTTGCAGCACTTGCAATGTGCCCAGTAATGACTCCTGCAAACTGTACAGCATTACATGCATCGGTAACATATTTAAATATGACTGCAGTTTTTTTTTAGAAAATCCATTACTGCTATTACTATTGGAACTGTCTAGGTATCTTTCTTTCACATTGCTCTCATTTCTGCCTACAAATCCTAATATTTTATGACTTTGTGTCTCGCTGTACTCAAGACACTAAAGTCACCGGGTGTAGTGATTGTCTTCTTTTTATGGACCACTATATCTGGTTTTCTCACATCAGTCTTTTGAACTGTTGGTAATGGGTGATCCCATGTGATGTAGACTTCATCATTTTCTATGATGGTTTGTGGCTCATGTTTCCAGTGTTTTCTCAGCTACTTCATTATTATAATGTTTGCACAGTCCCCAGTGCAACAGTCTTGCAGCATTGTTATGCCTTTCAGTATATAGTCCTTCTGCCATTAGTATGTCACAACCAGCAAAAAGGTATGCAACTGTTTCCAATTCTGTCTTACAAAACCTATATTTGTCTGTTTCTCCCACATGTTCAATGGTCTTTGTAAACCAATATGTATGTAGTCAACTGTCTTGGGCTGCCAATATTAACCTTTCATCTTTTGGTTTGAGTTTGCCTCTCCTTAATCATTCCTGTGTTTGATTCTGATCAACATAAAGTTTTTCCAGCAGATTTCTATACTTGCACCTATATTTATGCATTTTCCACATTTCTTGCCTTCTCAACTGATCCTTCACCTTATCTTCTTTCTGTTATTTTTTGGCACATTCAGTTGCTGCCTGATTTTTATCTACTTCTGGTTTAATTTCCATTCCACTTGATGCCGATATGCTTCTGCTAGACTAAGAAGGTAAGTCATCTTAGATTTATTCTCCTCATGTTTGAGTCTTATGAGGTCGGCAAATATGTACGCAGTCTCATGATTGTGGAACTATACATGTAATCAATTTCAAGGAGGCCCATCCCTCCTTTAGAATGGGGAATATATAATCTTGGTATGCACTGATTTTTATAAATTATTTGATGAAAATGAAGCATCCTTCTTCTTTTTCCTGTCTAATCTGTCCAACACCTTTAGGGGCCAATCAATCACTCCAAAACTATAAGTTATGGCAGGAAGAGCAACATGGTTTATAGGCTGAACTTTGTTCCTAGATGTCAGTGCTGTTTTCAGGATTAATATAAGTCTTTTAAAATATTCCTTACTGAGTTTTATTTGCATTTGTTCATGTTTTATTGTTGATTCTTCATCAATTCCCAAATATTTATACACTCCCTCTTGCTCATGCTTTTTTATATCACATTCCTGTCCCAGACTGATGTTTTCTTGGTGCTGCAGCTTTCCTGCTTTAAAGGTTGCTTTTGCACATTTATCAAGACAAAATTACATTCTTATATAATCTGAAAAAGTTTTGGCTACTTGCAGTTATGTGTTCAGTTCCTTATCTGATGAAATATACAGTTTTAAATCATCAACAAAGAAGATGAGAAATCTTTACAATTTTTTGCTTACTGGGAGCCAGTTTATAGCCATGACCTAATCTGTTAAGCAGAAAGATTAATGGGTTAAGAGCAAGGCAAAAGAGCAGCGGTGACCAAGAGTCACCCTGGAATATCCCCTTTGAATTTTTATCCCTAGAATAATAATTTGTCCTTTATCATAGCTTAACTGCAAAGAGGTTTGCCACTAGTTCATGGTCACTGTGATGTAGTTTATCAGTGTAGGGTGCATCTTATACATTTTTAAGCACTCTTTTATCCATTAATGTGGGATACTGTCAACTGCTTTTTTGTAGTCTATCCATGCCATACTTAGATTTTTCCCCTTTTTACAGTTCTCCAATATGACTTTATTTAACAACAAAGGATCCTTTGTTCCATATGACCTTCTTGTATTACCCTTTTGTTCTACTCCTATTAATTTAGTTTTCTTTTCAATAACTATAAACTGTCAGCATCAATTCCAATGCATAGTTTACCCTTCATTGGAAGGCAAGTTATTGGTCTATAATTTTTAGGATAGCTTACAGCTTCACTCTTAAGTTTTCCTATTACTAGCCAGGCTGGTGTCTGTTCTGGGTGCACATACAAATAGTTCTTACTCATGGATAAATCTTTGTGCAAAGATGTTAATACTTCTAGCCAGAAGCTAGTTATGCATCTAGGCATGGGATTATACAATTAGAGGCTTTTCTTAACTTTGTTTCAAGCTCTCTAGCAGTTACTTCATACCATTTCATATCCGGTACATTTGAACTTTGTATTATTTCATTTACTTCTTCTATCCATTTACCATCTTTGCTATGTTCCACAGGATCTTCATCAATACTTCTCCAAAATGTATCTATTTCTTCTTTTTTGGTGATCTTTCAATTCCTTTTAACTTGTTTCCCAATTCTCTATAACACTTTTTTGGGTCATCAATAAATTGCTTGTTTGTACTTTACATTTATATTTATCTCTGTATCTTTTAAGTTTTTATGCCTGTGCTGATATTTTTATTTTATTATTTGCAATAGTGCATGATAAATCCTGATCCGTTATAATGTGGTGCATTGCTTTTATCATGTGTATCTTCCTAAATATTTTTGTTGATCCGTTCCCTCTTCTATACTCTTCTAAGAGTCTTGCTTCAATTTCTGCCCATCCTTTTCCTTACTACCCTGTGTTCTTGTGGTAGGACTTTATCTGTTATAAATTTAGCTACACAGTGATGTATCCTATTAACTTCTGTTATATCGCATAAATCTCTATGGACAGTCCTAATTACTGTGCTCATTTCTTTTATGAAACTTCTAACGTTTTGGGTTTTATTGACCTTCTGCAGTCTATTTCTTCCATTTTTCTTAATATGTCTGTCCATCTCTATTAAATCAAGTAACTCTTTTCTCAGATCATTTCCTTCTAAACTGAAAGCACATTCTTTGTTCACCATTTCCTGTGCAATTTCCTGCAGACATTCTATAGAAACTACCAAATCTTCTTCCTGTGCCAAGTTCTCTTCAGTTTCACCCTGTGTCATCCATTGCTCTTTCACGTGGAACTCACTGGCCTATCCCTCCATGGCACTGACTATGTCAGAGTTGCCACAGTTTTCTTTTCTTTCCCTTTCTGTATAGCTTCAACTGAACCTTTGCACTGGTTTCCTGTGGGAGGCTCCTAAGAATCTTCATATGTCAACAGATTAGATGCTTCCTTCCCACTGGTTTCTCCTTAATTTGGGTGTCCATTGCTCTATCCTGTTGTGTTGTTATCCAAGTTAAATTTTCTAGACTAAATCCTTCACTTTGCAGGTAATCCATAACCTCAGTTAATATTTCATTAACTTCTCCATTACTGATCCTCTTTTCTACTTTTCATCTCTGTTTTCTTATTTTTTTGCATTGTAAAATTTCCATATCTGGAGGCCTTTGCCTGTATGTCTCTTCAAATATCTTTGGTGCTGCTGTTTTTGCATTGATTAGTTTTGCCTTCTCCTTTGCATAAATATTGCACAATATTAAATGTCTTTGTCTTTCCCATATCCATATTTATTTTTTATACCCTTCAAACATCCATTGTATTAATGAACACATTTTTCATATTTTTATTTGAAGCTTTTTCAATTTTTCTTGCAGAAGTATTTTTCCTTCCTCTAATTTCTCTCCTAATCTTTTTGTATAGCTTTTGTCTGAATATTCTGAGCTTCTTGCATAATAGTAACAATACATTATTTCTTTCTTATCCTCAATAGTCCACTCTTTTCATCTGTATGGCTCTTTTTTGGCATATCAATTTTTGGGATTTTTGTGGACTGCTACTTCCTTCTATAACAGTGTGTGCATTCTCCCCCTGGGCCAGTGTGGGTGATGCCATTTACAATAACTTTTGTCCATTGTTGTATATTTCTTCTGATGTTACAGACATATCTGTAGAAAGCTTTGTGGTTGTCCTTTGTCTGAGTAGCTGTTTTTTTTTTTCAATTTTAGCCACTGAAGTATTAATGAACCCTCTTAGTTACCCATTTAGATCGGTCAGGGGCTTTTAGTATGTATGACTTTGTTCCTCCTGCCCTTGCCCAAGATTTTTTTTTCTTTTGTTGTATAACCTATTGATAGTGTGATCCACCAGGGTAGCTTGTCTTTTGAGTTTATCTTATTCTTAATATGAATGGGTACAGCTCACTCTAAAAAGCTATCAATATGGCTGTACAGAGATTTTGCAAATAGCTCAGTGTATTCTATGGAATTTACAGGATTTGGGGTGCTTGGGTTTTAGCCAATGCATTGCTAAGCTGAGACAGTTTACCCTTGGAATAGTTCCTAAAGGTTGTTGGTTTTGCTGGATCCTCAGATTTAGTTTTTATTTCAAGTAATACTATTTTATGGTCAGATTTGATGAGTAAAGTAAGCAACACTGGCTCTCCATGTTCATGAGTACAAGGTCAAGGAGGATTGTATCCCTGGTTTACTGCTACTCTTCCTAATATAAGTGATGACGGCCTTGTGGTTGTCTTTTGAATTAGTTGCAATCCAAAGTTCACAGTTGTCCGGACATTTTCTACTGGTAAGTTTGAGAGTTTTACCCTACTATTCAGGCATGACCAAAGGGCAATTTCAGGTATACTCTCCAGTCCAACTGGTGAACCTGGGTATCCTGAGGCAATTTTACAACTGCCTCATGTACACAGACAACCCTCTCCTCCTACCACAAAACATTAACATATGCGAGAGATGCAATTATATAGCTAAATTGGAGAGTAAGCTCTCTCCACCCAAGACTGGAACAGGCAGTCATGAGGAGAAGGTTAACACTTGCACCACATCTCCAGCCTCACATAGACATACTAAACCAGCACTGGCAAAAAATACACATAAATACACAAAATCATACTCGGAAGCTCTAAATAAAAACCTGCAAAAGCATCACAGACCTCCAAAGCAGACACCCACAAAACCTGCACCTCCTGTCACAAACCAAACAACACATAAAACACAAAATCAGTGTGCTGCACAATCACAGCCCTTAAGGCGAAATAACATACCTAACACACTAGTAATAGGTGACTCTATAGTCAGGCACACTGATGTCCCATTCACTAGGCTGGACAAGGAGAAGGTTACTGTTAGCTGCCTGTCAGGATCCAGAATCCGCCACATAACACAAGCACACAGGTCACTCCAGAACAAGTAAAAATATGACTCTGTCATTGTTCATGTTGGTGTGAATGACCTGAGACGTACCTTCCTGGACTACATGAAAAGAGACATGGAAGAGCTCTCTGATCATGTAGCCCAGGCGGGTATGACCCTGACCCTGAGTAGCATCCTGCCCTCACCAAGAATGATACCGCAGTACAAAGAAAAAATGATCAATTTCAACAATTGGCTAAGCTTCTGGTGTCATTCAAATGGGATCCAGTGTCTGTCAGCCTGGGACAAAATGCGCGACAGGCCTCATTGCTTAGCAAGAGACGGCTTGCACCTTTCACCCATAGGCATTTGAATACTGGCCAAGGCTCTTGCTGCCCCCATAGTGCCTTTTTTAGGCAAGACTCAAAAGTCAAACCCACCTCCGTAAACAGCACAAATAAAAAAATAAGGGTTATGCTACTCAATGCCAGGAGTTTAAATCTCAAAATGCAGGCGCTCAAAGCACTCCTCAGTACGGAGAATGTTGACATCTTTGCAGTAACTCATACCTCACATTTTGGCTACAGAACATGGACCGGAACATAAAAGGAGGGTGTGTATCCATATACATCAAGGATACCTACACCTCCAGGTTAGTGGCACAGCATAATACCTCCGAGATCATCCATGTGCAACTAACATCAGGCAAATCTGCAATGCAAATTGTGGCCTGCTACAGATCACCCTCCATGACACAGGACCACCACTCCACATTTCTAGAAACACTGGAAAATATGAAGGTCCTACCAAACACCCTGATATTGGGCAATTTCAATTACCCTACCGTTAACTGGGAAAACTACTCAAGTACAAATTCCCAGGTCTAGCACTTCCTGGAATTTATTAACTCAAATGTCCTGGATCAGCTGGTAAACTCCCCTACCAGAAGTGAAAACATACTGGACCTGGTCATCACCAACATGGGCGACAGGTGTTCCACGCTGGAGGTCAACCCGTCACTGGTTAGATCAGAGCATAAACTAATCACTCTGGATGTCCACACCACACCACCACATCCAACCAAGGAAACGACAGTGAAAAACTTTTCTATAGCAAACTTCACCTTACTTAAGACAGAGGTGGTAAGTTTCACAGCCCCCACACTAAAGGATAACAGTGTCCAAGATTCAGGAACCTTTACAAATGCACTCTATGAGCACCTACAAGGATGCATGGATCGTGCCATCCCTAGCAAAACCAAGACTCACTCCCCTAAGAGAAGGAAACCAGTCTGGTGGACCCCTGCCATAAACAGGCTATACAATAGAAGGAGGAAACTAGTTCATAAAAAAAGCAAATCCCAAGAAGGAAAGACATCCCTGATCAGTATCAGTAAGAAACTAAGGTCCCTCATAAAATCCTCCAAGGCTAACTTCGAAAGAAAAATAGCCAAGGATTCGAAAGATAACCACAAAGCCTTCTTTAGCTATGTCAAGAATATAAGTGGCAACTCGCAGATATGCTCTGAACTAGTGCAAAATAGCACAAAATATACTGAACCCATTGATATTGCCAACATTCTGGCAGATAGATTCAGTGCAAACTTCACCCCCCCTCTCACCCCCAAAAGGGCTCACAACAATATCTGAAAAGTGTAATGTCCCAGAGATCACAGACGCACAGGTGAAAACAGCCCTTTCAAAAGTCAAAAGCACAGCATCAGTGGAACCAGATGGTGTCCCAGGCTGCGCCTTGCACGAACTACAGAATGAACTAACACCCCACCTAAACACACTGTTCAACCTCAGCCTCTCCACAGGCTACATGCCCAGAGAATGGCACACAGCAATGGTTATTCCGCTCCACAAAGGAGGGGCCACAACTGACTCTGGTAACTATTGCCCCATAAGCCTGACTAGCCTGGGCTGCAAGGCTATGGAGCACATCATCATGGAATTTATTAACAAAGACATTGGGAACTTCCAAACACGTGACCCAACCCAGTTTGGCTTTGTTAAGGGCAGATCATGCCTACTAAACCTGGTTGACTTCTTCAAGACAGTCACCAAGGCCATAGAGGTGGGGAAGGTAGTTCACACAGCCTGCCTTGACCTCGCCAATGCTTTTGTCACCATTCCCCACTCGGGAATTATAGAAAAACTCACCAGCCTGAACATAAACCCCTACATCATGAGACAGGTTGCCAAATGGCTTACAGACAGAACTCACACAGTAAGAATAGCAGGCTCCAGGTCCGACTCTAAACCAGTCACAAGTAGTGTCCTACAAGGCTCGGTCCTGGGACCCCTACTGTTCGGCATATACTTCTCAGAAGTACAGGCAAACACAGGAGGACTATGGCTAACCAAGTTCACCGATGACTGCAAACTGGGAGCCATAATTGACTCTCCAGCTGACACAGACATTCTCCAAAAGGGCCTTATTGAGACGGACACCTGGTGTCAAAGTCATGGTCTCAAACTAAATGCCAAAAAATGCATAGTCATCCCATCTGTGAAAAACAGAACACCCATGAATTACCACATAGGTGGCAGCCCCCTTAGTACAGAAGAGGTAATAAGAGATCTGGGGACCCAGGTAGATAGCAATCTCTCCTTTGACAATCATATTGCCGAAGTAGTTATGAAATCCATCTATGTAGCCCATCTAATTACTAAAGGGTTCGCATCTAGAAATAAAGAGGTTATAGTTCCCCTTTACTCGTCACTCATCAGACCCATCATAGAGTGGGATGTACCTCACAAGACACTTCCAACAGCTGGAAAGACCACCTCAGCAAGAGGATTACTGGCCTCAAACATATGTCATATGCAGCCCGACTGGAAAAACTCCAGCTGTACTCAGTGGCATATCGCTTACTCAGAGGTGATCTCTGCCTGACTTACAAAGCCATGTCCAACTCAGAATTGATGGACATGCTCCACCTAAAGAAATCCAGGTCACTGCGAGCCACTCGCTCTAGTGAGCTAAACCTCACCACAACAATAAATAGAAAATGCTGGAGGGATAGATTCCTGTCACAGAGACTCCCCATGCTTTGGAACAAAATTCCTAACTACATTAAGCAGAGCCCCTCACTAACACTCTTCAAGAGAAACCTTGACGAGTGGATGAGTAACAGAAGATACACCCCTGGAATCACATCATTGGCTCTTCTTGACATAGGCTCAGTTAATTAATCAATTGGGCAGCGAAAGCTGACACACTCTGGCTAGGCTTATAAATATCCTCGGGTAGATAGCCTAGTATCTACCTATGAACCTATTACATTATTAGATTTAAATCCTTTTTATAATGATGACATGGATATTTTTAGTGATAGCCATGAGCCTTTGTTTTTATTGTAAAGTTTGTTGGTGAAGTAAATCCATATAGTGGGTTTAGTGTTAAACCTGCCATTATGCTTATTTCAGACTGGCCTTGGTGTCAAAAAACATCCATTTAATTGTGAGTAAATTGCAAGAAGAAGGAAGTAGTCTCAGTCACGTGGCTTGCTTTGGGGTGCTATACCATTTGTGATTATTAATAAGATCTGTAAATAGTAAACAACTAGGCTGGGGTAATGCCTGATTATAGATGTGCTTTAAGGGGACACAAAGCATGTTTTCATAGAAGAGATTGCCAGGAGATGGACAGATTTGACCAAAAAGGAGCAATAGGGAGTGGCATAATTGGTAAAATTGTTTATGAGGACCTGGAGGTCCTCCAAGGGGTTGGGATGGTGGCCTAATGGTTAAGGTGTTTGCCTTACAAATACAAGGTACAGGGTTTGAATCTCACAGGGGATAATTGGCTAGGCTTAAAATGGCTCGCAAGGGCAGTTAGCCTAGTACTAATCTATGAACCCATGAACCTATGATTAAGAGGATGAACACCTCTGACAGTTAGAGAGGCAGTTGGGTCAACTGTAATGACACTTACAAAGTCAAGAAATCTCTGGACATATTTGTTGTTTGTAGCATCAGTTTGCAAGTTTATGGGCAGATAGTAGAAGTCAAATGTAATAAAAGAATTTTTTTAGATTGTTGATTTTTCTAACTGGTTAAAGTATTCTGCATGCCCTGAAGGAGTCATAGATGGGAATGTATAATTGGCTATAATGTGATAATTAATTTTGTTGAGTGCTACCAGGACTTCAACCAATTCCAAATTTGTATCACACAAATTCTGGTGAGGCTTAATTGGGCTATGAATAACAGAATATTATTTTATTACTGATTAAACCATGAAGATATATTCTGAATGGTTCCTGTTTAGTAGCTGGTATACATGGAAATGTATATAGAAGCTCATGCCCTTAGTTTACTGTTCTGATAAAGTCTCATTTTAATTTGAGACAAAAAGCACTGAAATGTTAAAAAAAGTGTTCAGTCAGTCCATAACGTGATGTTTTTTGTTTGCTTTACACTTGTTTTTTCTTTTTCTTTTTTTTTTTTATCTGCTATCTATATGTCATCTAGTGGATTATTTTTTGTACATTCAGTTAGATAGTAAACACAACCAAAAACAAGTTGGACCATGAAACCTAATCAGCTTTTTAAAAGTTCTCCCTCTCTTTCTTATGAACATTCAGGTGGAAAATCAGCCACTGATGGCAATCACTTTCTGACACAAGACAAGGCTCGGTTGGAAGGCATCAGTGTCCATTTACACACTGACTAATACTGGAAGGTGTTGTGTTGTATTCATTCCATGTAGGCTAGCAAGACTAAGCAATTATCAGTCAAGAAGGTCTTACTAACTGACTCCTAAATGGCTTGTTGAGAAGACCCTGATTTAGCAAGTGCAAACATTATATATGATAGACATTTTAGTTGCATATAGATGTACAGGGTAAGATTGTCTAACAACTGTGAGAAAGGCAGGTTTGACAATTATGACAGTTGTAGTTATCGTTTCTGAATTAAGAATTTTCTGTGTATGATTTTGCAGTAGGAATGCAACCCTCTGCACACTCTTTCTTGGTACTTTGCAACTCCAACTACCTCTGGGGTTACTGGAGTATGGGTAAGGGCAAAAAAAAAATTAAAAATTCCTATTGTCAAAATTATATCATTCACAATTGCTGTCTTCAAAATTAAAGCAGGAACCTAATCACACTCTATAGCACATTTAAACAATTTATATTTAAAATCACAAATGATTATTAGGTTTTGCCTGTCAGGATAAACGTTGAGACAATCAAGAAGATGACATCACTTTTGTAACTAGCGGGAGATATATTGCTGCAAGAAAGAATCTATCATGTTACCACCTTGATAAATATCAGTAATCAACCATTTAGGTTCCTGGAGGTAGATGGATTAATCATTGTTGGCCACTTTCAGCCACCCCACTGAAGAGGTAGCTTAATCTATTTGTAAACTTGACAAGTGGCCAGTAAATATGCTCTTATGTCTGGATAAATGATTTAAAAGATTAAAACTAGAGAAAATGGAAATGGAGAAATGGCTAACTCACAGGCACAAGTAGAAAGTTGCAGAGAGGTGGAACTAATGGGAGGAGATTCATGGAAAGGGCAAACAAGGGGTAAATTAAATCAACTAATGGGAGGAGATTCATGGAAAGGGCAAACAAGGGGTAAATTAAATCAACTAATGGGAGGAGAATCATGGAAAGGGCAAACAAGGGGTAAATTAAATCAACTAATGGGAGGAGATTCATGGAAAGGGCAAACAAGGGGTAAATTAAATCAACTAATGGGAGGAGAATCATGGAAAGGGCAAACAAGGGGTAAATTAAATCAACTAATGGGAGGAGATTCATGGAAAGGGCAAACAAGGGGTAAATTAAATCAACTAATGGGAGGAGATTCATGGAAAGGGCAAACAAGGGGTAAATTAAATCAACTAATGGGAGGAGATTCATGGAAAGGGCAAACAAGGGGTAAATTAAATCAACTAATGGGAGGAGATTCATGGAAAGGGCAAACAAGGGGTAAATTAAATCAACTAATGGGAGGAAAATCATGGAAAGGGCAAACAAGGGGTAAATTAAATCAACTAATGGGAGGAGATTCATGGAAAGGGCAAACAAGGGGTAAATTAAATCAACTAATGGGAGGAGATTCATGGAAAGGGCAAACAAGGGGTAAATTAAATCAACTAATGGGAGGAGATTCATGGAAAGGGCAAACAAGGGGTAAATTAAATCAACTAATGGGAGGAGATTCGTGGAAAGGGCAAACAAGGGGTAAATTAAATCAACTAATGGGAGGAGATTCGTGGAAAGGGCAAACAAGGGGTAAATTAAATCAACTAATGGGAGGAGATTCATGGAAAGGGCAAACAAGGGGTAAATTAAATCAACTAATGGGAGGAGATTCATGGAAAGGGCAAACAAGGGGTAAATTAAATCAACTAATGGGAGGAAAATCATAGAAAGGGCAAACAAGGGGTAAATTAAATCAACTAATGGGAGGAGATTCATGGAAAGGGCAAACAAGGGGTAAATTAAATCATTTAATGGGAGGAGATTCATGGAAAGTGCAAACAAGGGGTAAATTAAATCATCTAATGGGAGGAGATTCATGGAAAGGGCAAACAAGGGGTAAATTAAATCATCATTGTCATCATCACCACCACCACCTTCATCATCATCATCCATAACTACTTTTTCCCATTTTCTACATGGAGTTCAGATGTTGCAACAGCTGCCACCATCTCTCATTTCAGTGTCACTCTCCTACCTTCTTCAACAGGTCATAGGTTCATAGGTAAATATTAGCCTATCAGTCTGCAAATTACAATAAGCTTAGACAATGACCAGACATTAAAATCAAATCCTGTACCTTGTACATGTAAGCTAGCGATCCTAACATAATTTCTACATTGCCTCAGGATGCCTATATCTACCAAGCTGGTAATGGAGATAGTGGGAAATTTCATATCCATGACAACAGGGAAAGTTAATTTCCATGGCAACAGGCCCTTTTATTGCTTAGACAGTTGTGGTAAGAAAATAAAGTAATGTTAGGAGTATCTGGTATGCAGCTCAGGGAGCAGTGCTTGTCACTGTAAATCAGTTGCCCTATGTGCAACTAAGTACTGGTGAAATTTCAAGGGTGTTTTTACAGGGAAAATGTCAATTCAAAATGCCTGCTTCTATACAGGTGACTGCCTAGCACCTGAGAGGAAACTACTAAAGTAGAGACCCTTGTGATTCCTGGATGAAGTACTCAGGGAGAGTTTCTGAAGTTAGGTTAGACAGTAGCTATTCAAGCAGTACACTGAAAAGAAAGAAGCTTTGTCAAGAATGATGAATAGTGGGGATTCATATAATTGGCTACTACCTGGCTACTACTAGTGCTGGTCTCACTGCAGCTTCATGCTGCTGAGATACAATGCCTCTTTGCTTCTTCCCTCACAAGAAGAAAAACAGTAGCACCAATCCCAAGATGAGAAACAGGTCATAGGCTCTTTGGTGATCAACAGTCTTGTTCAGGATGAAGCAGGGGTCTGTAGGCTTGTTTTAGCCATTTCCTGGTAGATACCTTAAATAGCAACCAGATCAATCAGGAAGGCCCCACACATGCCTTCACTTCTCATTCACAGGCAGGAATCAATGTTCTCTGCTCCTTCTCTGACTATCAGCAAAATATAAGCCCAAATTCCAAGCTGGTGCCTATGAACCAGTTATCAGTTTTTTGGTGATCAGCAATCTCAAGGAAATAATGTCCCCATGGTCCTTCTCTCACCAAGGGCAAAACAGAATCCCAGGATAACTAGTAAAAGGCAGAGTACAATAGTGTGTGGTCTTGGACCAGATGTTGCAGATTTTAAAGGTAAGATGGAGCAAATAGATTAATATCCTATGAGTTGCAATGTGCACTAAGCAGTTAGATATAAAAGAGGGAGTAACTCAAGCTTTAGAAATCTACGGGGAGAACCACTCATTTTAAAAGTGCAGGACAGATTGGATGGAGTTGGGCTTAGTATTTTGGATCTATGGAGTACAGGGGAATGGCCAATACATTTAAATAGCTTAAGGGGAGTGAGTTCAGAAAATAATAATTTTGTGATTACTGACAATAGCCAACGAAAAAAGAGAAAGAAGGAAATATGTGGTTAAATTAAAATAAGGGGTGGGCAACTAGAGAGACAGCTGAGTTTCAAAACACAACAGCAACAAGGTAAGAATGCAAGGAAAACATTAATTTTTGTGTGACTTACTCGAGACACAGCTCTGGTCTCTGTCCTGGTTTAAATATGCATTTGAAAAGCAGAATACAATTAAAACACAATGTAATGAAAATGCACCATAATATACAAAACAGAAGAAGGCAACAAAGCAATACAAAGTTCAAGAAAGCAATATAAGAAAAGCAAACTAACCTTTCCTACACAGCAGTCTATGATAGAGTCTGAGCGAGCTTTACCTGTAAAGCCTTCAAGTGGTTTAGTTTACCCCTTAAATGAAGGTTTAGTTTCTACCTCTTTCCTTACTTCACAGGTAATTAACTTCAATTGATCTGTTCTATTTTCTGTGTGACTTACAAGAGACAAAACTCTTGTGTGTCACACAGAAATTAGAATTCATCCATCCTTCCAGTGAACCTATATTGAGTGTAACAATCATTAGTTTATCCTTGCCAGGTTGATCAGTTTTGTGTCTAGATTTTACCCAACAGAGCTACCCCAAGTAACCCAAGGTGGTAAGTGGACACCAGCCAGTTAGCCAGTAACTTAACTTGACTCAAGGGTGCTGAGATTTATGGCAGGCACACACTGACCAGTTGAGGCACATATATCCCTCCCACCATTAGCATGGGTCTCTTGTGTAGGTCAAAGTTGGTGGGGTCCTCAATCCTGTTAACACAAGCAAGCACTCATGCCCATTTTTAGCAACATTTAGTCAACATAACCAACTCACAATTTTCACAACACCAAGGGACTAGCACTGATATAGCTTTCATTCTGTGATCCATGCTCTTCTATCAAGAAGATACTGTGCACCTCAGTGATTCCCAAAGTAGTTAGTCTATACAAGTCTCCCCCTGATAAACCCCATATAGTATCTGTGCTATTGCTCACAGCTCCATTCCTGGGTAAGTTTGAGATGGAAACACCAAGCATGTTTATGGAAAATGGGAGGAACCCCACAGAAACACAGGCAGAACATGCAGTCTCCACACAGGCACTGGCCAGAGGTCAGGATTGAATCTTACAGCTTCTACATGAGAGGCGGTGAAGACCTTAACATTTATGCCAGATGCAATCTGAATATACTAGTGCAAGTCAGATTAATACAAACATATAGGGAACAGCAGTATAAATCAGATGTTACATTGTGAGAAAAATACAAAGAGGGCAGATGGAGAGGATAGAAAGTAGACGACAGTGGTGTAAAGAGCCCAAGGTAGGTGCACAAGAAAGTTTAAACTAAACTGGGTAAGGCAGCAGGTAAATAGTATAAAGACCAGTAGTGGGAGAATAAAGAAAGCGAAGAAATGCAAAAATGGGCAATGCAAAACAGGAGGGCAATGTGAAGGATTAGAAAAGTGTTAGCTAAAGATGAACATAAGAAGAAAAGTGAGAGTGTTGTGATAAGGTACAGGAAGAAGGCAGGTTAGTTTGGGTTTGGAAATGGATAAAGAAGGTGGTCTAAGATATTGCAGTGAAGCCAAAATGTTCCAAAGCTGCATTGCACTTTTGAATTAAATGCAGTATAAGGCTGAATGCTACTTTCATATGGGATAGTAATCCCAGAGACCAATAAAGATTAGTAGAGTTAACTTGTTACAGTTGAACTCATAACAGGTACTTATATTTATTAATTTGTTAACTAGGTAAATCTGCTAGGCTCAAAACTCTTAATAGAAGTAAACTGGGAGCACTGAGCAGTTGTTGAGAGTCACAGAATAAATAAATGGTGGCTGGCAGAATCAAACCCTGCACTACAGGATACATATAATTATTTGATCATGCATTGATTATCTGCACTATCTCTAGTTAACAAAGAAAAGAATACTAGAGCAAGACTAGCCGACTCACATACAATAAAACAGGAACATAAAAGAAAATGGAGCTGGTGTTCACTATTTTGTCTTGATATGACTCAAGATACCTAGTGCCAACTGAATTAATGAGGTAGAAACAAATGAAAGCAGCATACAGATGATTAAAATAGGTGCTTGATAAAGGAAGCAAAGAATGCAGCCTACTCAAGAACATTGCTTTAAAGATTATTCAGTGTAGACAGAAAGTGAAAGAGCTGGAGAAGTTGGAAGGTGAAGGCAGTCTAATGTATAAAAAACACTGCGCAGTGTTGGTGAGTGAAGAATTGGGTCAGGGACAAGAGGAACAGAAGATTATTTCATTACTGCGGTAAATGAGCCAACGTGACATAAGCAGGCACCAGCTGTAATTCTAAGGCCCTTGATAATTTTGGAATGCTGCATGTGTTAGTGTGCTTGTGGTGGGGAAGTGTGCTAATTCTGAGACTGTAGTACCTCAGAGTATTGCACCTACCGCAAGGTACATTGGCCTTGCTGTTGGTATATAGACTGCATGTATGTGGAGGACAGAACCCCCTACAAAAATACTTTAAAAGTTTTAACTGTGAAATTTACTATTTGGATATTTACTATAAAAATAGCACTGTATTTGTGCTTTAGTGGGACATGTAATAGTGAGTAATTGTGATAGGGTGTAAGCATAGGCTACCTATAAAGCCTCCAAATGAAGTACATATCTCCAAAGATGGACTTTATACACTCTAATGAGTAGAACATTAGGAGGAACAAAAGAACACAGCTGTGGTATCTCTGATGTTTGAAAATTAAATCTGCAGTGTATTAAATTGCTTGTATACATTTGAGTCCATACAAGGTATAATGCACATCAGACAGAAATTTGATTAGACTTTTATTTATGAAATGTTTTGATGTGGGCAGTTTTTTCATTATTGGTTCATACCTTTTGTTTCATTGCTTACTGGAAAAATGTTCAAAGCTACAAATTCAAAACACACACTAACAAGTGGTGCTGTATTATACTGGGAATATAATTTAATACAATCAGGAAGGTGAATCAAAGAACAAGCGTGGTCCTAAAAATGCGTGCAAGGGGCCTGTGATCTGAAAACAACCCAAAAGTAAATGTTATCTGCCACTGGTCGGATGCATTTTCTTTGAATGTGGGTTTCAATGCTGTTTCAATGAATGTGAATTTCAAGGACAGAAAAGTTTTAATGCTGAGTCTGTTTTCATTGTGAGACTGTATTGCTTTGTTTGACAAATGTCTAACAGTGTCTGTGCTATAAAATTTGAAATAAAAGTTTTAAATTAAATCCAAATAATCATTGTAAAAGTAAAACAGAAAACAGTATGCACACAACTTGCAGGCTTGAACTGTTTTTGGTAACTGGGGAGAAATAGACAAGTAATGCAATAATGTAATGGCTACGTGGGTGTGTGTATGGGGGCCCTGATCCATTACCCTGCCTAGGTCCCCATTTGACCATGATCTGGCTCTGGGTTTGATAGTACATAAAGATTATTAACAGTAAAGCCCCTTTCTGTGTGGATCAGGATGGACATTTTAAGACTCCAAATGATGAATGTTGTTCATAATGAGGTGCAGTTAGGGAGGGGGGTGTTCTGTGATGGATAAGCAGATTCTCCACCAGTTGCCTCTTTTATGCTTGCTGGTTCATGTTTACCACACAGATCATGTGAATGCTAGGCTAGATTCCAGCTTTTCTATACCCTAGACTGACTGGATTAAGGGGTATCAAGAAAAATAAACAAATGAGTGAAAATACTGAGACAGCTTCAGACTTAAAGTCATAGGCCTAAACTTACAACAATATAGTACATTCAGTTTTTGTTTTTTAAAAATTACTGTTACCCAGAAATGTTATCATTTTTACATGAACAATTTCAATATTACAGTTCTGTTGAGGTCTTGTTTCATAACACTATAAATCCACAGAGATACTGTCATTTTCTGCACTACAGTGTGGAATACAGTAGGAGGTCTTGGTTTTCCACACATAAACAGATATACCTTGGAGCTCTGTCCTATGGGTTTGCACCCCGTGCAAAAAATCTTGTGGGTGCCCATGGGTGCAACAGTTAGAAAATTACACAAGTGATCTATTATTGTAGAGCCAAAAGGAGGGCAACAGTATTTTCAAAAGTTAGGCCACAAAGCAAGCATGAAATTGTATCAGGAACAGTAAACTAATTTGTAGCCTGCAAGCAAAGCAGAATGCAGTGTGTCATCATCAAGGACGGTGTCATTAAATTGTCTGATACATCCTTTGATAATGATTTAATTCTTATAAAGTCAGACAGAGCTGTCACATAAACTGTTGCTTTATACAAGGAATATACCTTTTAGGAAAACAAAGAAGTTGCAGGACTGAATCCTAATACAGGAGTGGGCAAGATAGTAGATTTGAACATGAACCAGTTCCACAGATTTCTCTTCAAGGGAGATTGTGCATCTAAGGATTTTTTAGGACTGTCACAAGCATGGAGACTGCCAAGTTACAGATGAATGCACCCAGTTACAATTAGGGCAGATGGTTGGAATTGATGCCCACAGATATACTTACAATGGACAGGATTAGCACAAGGCCTCCACAGGGCACTGTGCCAGATGATTCCAGTATACAGAGAAGCAACTGAAATGCCAACTTTTAGCATTACAGATTAGTGTTAGCTCTAGGGATGGTTTCACATGATGCATATAGTCTTAAACTGAACTGTGCTAAATGAAAAAGAGGTATGAAACACTGAATGTGTGAGTTAGTTCTCTTAGATTGTTTTACCTTTCAGCTATGCAAAGCTCACTTGGTAGAAATATCCCTGAGTCAGGATTATTTTGTATTTATATGACAGACAGAGGTAGGGTGGATGTTAACATTTCACAGCCTTACTCAATCGATCTGTACTGCCATATAGGTTTAATAAAATGATAATTACCCCTTGCCTGTGGTGCAGAGAAATGAAGCCCTGGCTACATCCCAGGCAACCATGTTCAATTATCAGACCAGGCATCTGAGGGACCAGTCCAGGGAAGAAGAGCTTGAGTAGCTGATGCCAACTTGTTCATTCTCAGGTGGAGAAAGGCAGCTAGTTCTGTAGCACTGCTGACATCTAGCGGTGGCTGGGTGCATGAGCAACCAGTAATGGCTATATTGGCTCTCATTGCATTGGGCAAGGACTTCTATGCTGACTCAAGGAATAATGTATATGCATGGGAGGACAGGTACTTCCTCCTACAGCCAGGGAGCCACTGTGAGAGTGCAATCACCAAGAGACTGGGTAGCTGATTCACTCCCTACAGTCCATAAGAGCTCTCACCTTATCCAGGAATGCCTGTCTCCTGCATCCATTTAATAAATGGGCTGAATTGGTACTGGAGCTTTTGAACAGGATTACTCAGAGGTAGCGGGAATAAAAAATAAAATTGTAATTCTTCCTATATATTCTCCAAATAAATATATGTTTATCTTGGAGCAAACAAAATGCCACAATAGCTTGTACATAATAAGGAAACACAGCAAACAAATGAAGATGCAAACATTAATGGAACCTCATGTTGATTTTTTTCTTTTCTTTTTAGTTCTGTCATGAATAGATGGGGTTGACGTTTTACGGAGGACAATAAAATGGTATTAACTCTGTTAAGATGGGAGTCTGTTTATGTCTTAGTAGACAGGGCAGAAAGAATGCAGATGACAGAACACTTGATATATGAAATGATATATAATGAATAAGAAGTCTAACAGCTCTTGTAAAATTAAATGTTCTGAAACAGAAAGGCTTGTCCTGAGAGTGAGATAAAGTAAAGCACAAAATAAATAATTATTTCTTTGAACATGTGGTGGATGTATGTAATAGTCTGTTAAAGGATGCAGCAGGAAGAGTCATGGTGGGTGCTGAAATATGCAGACATCAAGCACAGGCAAATATTTCCAGCTATGGGAAAGTAAATCAAGATATCAAGTGTAGTCCATAAATCTTACAGTAAGAAAACAAAGTGAGCAAATTGGATGGGCTTGATAAAACTTTCTCGTATCTGTCTCTTATCAGAGTGTTTTATGCAAGCAATATGGCACATTCTCTGAGATTCAGTTCTACATTTCGTTGCTTACAATTAAATCTACAGTGCCTTTTCCAGCAATTTTTATTCCTTATATTTATATAATAAGCTTTGTCTTTAGTTAGCATTATATAGAATTACAAACAGAAACACTTTTCAACAAGTTCAGCTCCTCACCACCATATCATATTGTATCATATCATATCATATCACATCATATCATACCCTATCCTATCATATCCTATCCTATCCTATCCTAGCCTATCCTATCACAGTCTAGCTATCCTCTGGTAAGCACCATCTCGAAACAGAAATATGTCTCCAGAACATTTTATCCTTATGCAGCAAATCACAGTGTACCACTGAATGATGCTAAGGTTTCCATGGTGACTGATGAGCAGCCGGCATCTGAATTAATGGATGAAAGTGTCTGTGGATATCTGGATGGCTAAAATCTGCCATGACAGCAGCAGCAGCAACAGCCAAGGCAGATATCCGAGTTGGCCCCAGCAAGTGTACCACCTACTAATGACTGTGCCCTGCCAAGTGATGCAAACCAGGAGCTATCTAGGAATGCCTTGCAGTTCCTTCCTTTGTTATTAACAGTTTGGATCGTTCATAGAAAGCTGCTGGTTAGTATTATGCTGAGGCCCAATTACTTTCTTTCTGACCTGCAGTAAGTCAGATGCTTTTTCTGAAAGCTCTACAATCGAATTTGAAGAGTAATAGAATTTGTCTTTATGTCTGTAGGATCTGGTGATGATATTTTAACTTCATTACATTTCTGCTTACAATCTCTGTCCCCGACCTGTGGTTGTTGCAGTTTCAACAAATACAACTTTCATTTTTCTGTACTACTGCCAGTTGTTCTTGTGAATCTGTCTTTTTCTGTTTTACAAGCTACTCATTTCTATAAATTATAACAATATAGGTTATGGGTTCTTGTTATTATATGAATACAGGCACTGACTGTCCAATTTTTTATGAGGGAATATAACATAAAATACCAAGAAATGAGCAGAGTATTGGGAAAAAATGTGATTTCACGGATTTGCCATTTCAAGCCAGAATCCATTTCACCATAACCTGTATTTTTTGTTATCATTAATACTCGTAAAACTATCATTTTGAGCTATTGAGTATTCTACCATAATAATTTACTTTAATTTTGCTTATACAAAGAAATACCAAAACTTCTAACAGAATTGTGGTAATGAAGAGAAATTGCACTTAACAATCCTGATTATAATTACAGGAACTTCATCTTATAAAAATGGAATTTCAATTTTTAGTAACCACAGATCACTGCTTTATGAGAGAAATGTCCATCCTGAAGCTTTTAATTTTTTTCAGCCCTATTCTATGCCTTACAGTATCTTTTTTTCTTTTCATCTGCATAGTAGTATGCCTGGCTTATGATAGTCAGTAGATACCTTTTGGGAAATTATGGCAAAAGTTATTTCATGACCCTAATACCACTCTTGTAATGCAGAATATTGAAATGAGGCCAAGAAAATTCATTGGAGGAACTGATATTACCTGAACGAAGCCTGTCAGAGCTGGTATAAAAATTGAATCTCTGCCTAACATCTGTACTGCGTTAACTGTCACTGTTTGAAACAGCTCACCACAATTTCTGTCAAGGATTAAAGTATGTTATTATTAGGGTTGCACAGCTGTGACACGATGCAGCTTTACATGAGACAAATATCATCTGAAGTGGTTTTCATTTTTGAAGAATTGGCTGTTTATAAAGGCATATGATGTTCATTTCATGCATACAGATGTTCTGTCTTGAAGTGGTCACTAAAATTATCATGTAATTTTTTTTCAGCAGTGCAATATTCTTTATTGTGGCATGCTGGCATGTGTTATGTAATGTCATCAGTTTTCCATTGTTGTTTATTTCCTATTTCATGTTTATATTGTAAATGACATCTGAGATATCACCAGTAAAAGTATAAGAAGTCTCTGAGTCACATTTCAGTGCTGTCAAGTTTTTTATATGATGGCACACAGAGTAAATTAAATAGGATTTAATAAAGTGATGATATAAGTGGTGAGGGACAGAACAGTAACCACTGTTAACATCTGGGAAAGTAGCATGAATTTGATTACTGTCATGTTGTTAACTGACAGATGTTAACCCGTGGCATTTAAGAGCTTCTACACTAAATTAGAGAAAAACAATTACTTGATTCTATCAGTTTTGGCATTCATCTATTCGTTCATTCTCTGACACTCACTTTGTCCATTTCAGTGTCTTGAGGCACCCAGCTACTATCCTAGCAATTTTATCATTCAAACATTTCAAAATATTACCCCACTTCATTTCTTTATTGTTATCACTTGTATTTGAATATCAAAGGACACTATTTATGGCATGTACATCTGTAGAAAATTATGAGCATTTCCTCACACACTTTCATGTGGAATTGGCAGGTATCATTGCAGCTAAGTATTATTTATTTAAGTAGTACAATGCAATGAATATTAGTGTTCCTCAGGCTGCACTGCATTCTCAGTGGCTCTGTTAGTTGCACACTTCTGAGTTCTATCCCCACACAAAGCACTTGGAGTTCTATTCCAGTGCTGGTATCATTATGATAGGATGGCTGTATTTCTGAAGTGAGGGCCTTATGATAAGGAATTAAACTAAAGCCCCATTTTCTTCAGGTTGTGGTAGATAACCTGAAAGTTAATTACGCCATTACACATATCAGTGAAACTGGGGGTTAATTACAAAAAAGAAAAAGGACAAATGAACATTTACAGTAATCCATTAAACACAAATATTTAGCACTATATATCATATGAGCATAACATATTAACAAGCATCCCCCTCTCACAGTCATTAACAAAGGAACCAAAAACCAGTCCAGTCCTATGGTACATTAAGAACTGTTACAGTAGAGAAAGTCTCATTATAAAAGTATCTGGAGATTTTGTCTGATAGTTCCTGACTGCAGGATCAAAATAATTGCTAACTACCAAAATATTTGACATACTTATCAAGACCTAGATTTCTCACTGGTAAAGAATAGAGGTTCTGTTCTCAAAGTTGCAGAGTCCTGTAAATAAATCTTAGTTCCCACCATAAAATAAGCTTTGTGAAGTATAAGGTCATATATAGCACATATTATCCCATACAGTGAGGTCTATTTCAATCCAACTATTGTTATTTTTATTCCTGACATGGGAGATTATCAATCAAGAGGCACAGAAAAGTCTTATTGATGAGCTAAATTGCTATGATACCATGCAGAAAATAAATAAGTAAAATGAATTAAATAAATAAATAAATAAATAAATAAAATAAATAAGAAATGCTGCACTGATCCACTAACAAAGAACACAAAAATACTGGAACATAGACATCATATAATACCTTTTAATGGATCAACACAGGTTTTGCAGTTACTCAAGCTTTCAGGCTAGCATGAGCCTTCATCAGTATAACTCCCAGTGAAGGCTTCCTTTTAGTCAGAAAAGTCCAACAATTGTAAAGCCTATCAAGTAATTGTGAAACCTGTGCTGTTGCAATCCAAGGTATTACATTGCCTTTACATTCCAGCATCTTGGTGTATTGCGATAGTGTGCTGTAATTGCTGTCTTGCTCTGCTACAAAACTCAGCGAATGCTTCATTGAGGCCTATATCAGATATCTTCATATATCTGACAAAACCTTCTCATCAGTAGATGGTGTCTGATACAACAACCTGTGATCTGGCACACCTGCCAGCACTATTCAGGATCTGTACAGGTGTACACTATGCTTACAAGTTCACACTTAACTTAGATGTTGATGGGTAAGTAATTGCCAGTGTACAGCCTTCCTAATTGCCAGCATATACTGAAATAACTACTGGTGCCTCTATTTCTCTGTTGTTAAGCTTATATCTCATTGTACTTGGGTTATTAGACATTTAGGTTCACATATGGCTGTTTGTTAAGGAATATTTTTTACATGTAAGTCCTTTATTGATATATGTAGTATTGTGATGGCTATCCATAATGTACAAGTATTATTATGTATTGTTTTAATACATCTTTATTTTGCTATTATTAGTGGCTGGATCATGTTTTCAGGGCAGCTGCAGTGGTGCAGAGGCTAGGTTTGCCGCCTCGCAGCAAGAGGTTCTCTGGTTCAATCCTCGGCTGGGGTGCCTTCTGTGCAGAGTCTGCCTGTCCTCCCTGTGGTCGTGTGGGTTTCCTCCCACATCCCAAAGACATGCTGTAGATGGATTGGACACTCTAAATTGGCCCTAGGAGTGAGTGCATGTGTGTGCCTTCTGTGGAAGGTTGGGCGCCGGGCTTGCAACTCGACACCATATAACTCCACTGCCAATCATGAGTGCACAGGTGATCCACTGTGGTGACCCCTAACCAGGAAAAGTCAAAAGAGGAAGATTGGCTGGATCATGTTTTTAGAAGAGCAGTTTTATGCAGCACACTCATCTACTTATCAAAGCAAATGCAAAAGATGTAATTTGCATGGCATATTTATACCAATATATTTATTTACTTTAATATGTTAGGTAGGGTATAACATCAACATGGACTTTTTTCAGACACTGTCTGGGAGTACTTACCTAACACTCAGAAGTTAAACTATTCATAATAAAAGGAAAAATAATATATACAGCTTCCAGTGCAGTAGCTAGTCAGGTGAAAAGTAACATGACACAAAGTGAATTTTAGCACAATATAGACACAACCTTTCACTCTGGACAAAACATAGAACAATACAAAATATATTTAGAGATTTTAGCACATTAAGAGTAAATTAGATAATACCTAACATTTTACATTAGTCACTTTCTAAATAGGAAAAATATAGGAATTAAGATAAATGCATTAGATAAAAAGGGGGAGGGATTTATAAAATTACAGGACTGAGTGAATGGATTTAAACTGAGATTAAGTAAAACTGCCTATATTTAAGACAATATAAGTAAGGTGATTTTTTTAAACCATGTAAGTCCACTGGACAAAAGTACCTTTTTCAATGGAAACCCAAGAACATTTTCTGATTAAGTAAATTTCTTACAATCAGACAGAAGGCAAATTGAGGCTGAGGGTCTCAAACCTTGGACTACATAAAGCAGTTATTCATAGCTCATAGTTTTAATCCTCTCCATTTTCTGCCAGACAATGATGAAGGCGATATATGTAATGGTAAGTTTTACTTAAAAGGGGAGCACTGCTGTCTTGAAACCACTAGCGTTCAACTACCTCAGTAGAATAGTTTCTAATGGTGATACAGAAGGCTGGATAAGAATCATTGTTATGTTCAGGAGGCAGGAAGGCTTTCTTATAGCAAGAGAGCTTCTACAGAGAAAGTTTGGATTTAGTGCATTTCTTTTGTATCTTACACGTAATATCATAAAATCAAAAGGCATGTTGCAATATATGGAGTGCATAGAACATATGAGTCGCACTATTATGTTTTTGCTTGAACAGGTATCAGGACTGTATGTACTGGATCAATATAATTACTGAATTCTTGCCCTCATTTACTCATAAACTGTTGTAAAATGAATTTGTGTTGCTTTTGACATGCCAGTGCTGTACACATTCATGGCCACACATTCTGTTCTCTAGAATTATACACTCTATATGCTTTTGCCATTTACCATAATTAACCCCAATGACTCCTACTGCTGTTCTTTAGAGTTTAAGACTTTATAAAATTCTTAAAGCATTCTTTGATGCAAGAGTAGAAAAAAGTTTTGTCTCCATGCAGGCTAGTATTTCAGAAATCATGACATTAATTAGTATTAAGGGAGAAAATGTAATATTCAAAATCATTACTGGCAAAGAGTGAAACACACTTTTAAAATATAAATCTCTAAACAGGAAATGGTTTAAATATAAATAAAAGTAAATATGCTCAAAAGAAAAGTTACAGTATAAGTTTTATACCAACATTCTTGTTGGCAAATCGTGTTAGCTGTCACCTAATGTAATACCTTTGCATAGAAGTAATAATCACAGAGTGAGTGGCATTTGCTTTCCCCTCATCCTTACCGTGATAAATATTTTCAGTCAGATGAAAACAGCAGCATGTTGAATAGTGGTTTGAGAATATATATGTCACAAGTATGGACAGTGAAGGTTTGTGTACAAGGTGTTACTGCAAAGCTGCTGGGCTTATTTAAGCTCGACTTTTAGTGTTCAGTTGCTGTCATACCAGTGACCTCGGCAGTGAACTGAAGTCAGCCTCCTCCGCCCTATAGTGGAAGACATGTACATGTCCAGCCTGTGAAAGACTCTACATCTCTACATTACACAAGTACCACATGAAATAAATACTTCACAAATGTTTGAAAAGGCTGACTTGAGGTCAAGGTACAACAAAAAAGTGCTTGAAACACAACATTATCCTGTCAGTCTGCAAGGGTGATTTATTATAATAATATTTTGATTTACAGTATACATAACATTTCACAAACAGACATTACTTTGTTTTTAGCTTTTCATATAACAGATGTGTCCTATTTAACATGTAGGATTAGCATATTAAGTGTCTGTGGAGGTGGACAAGTTTTATTCTCCTACACAGTCCTGCTTTAGAGACCAAATGTATTCCCTTCTGAGCAGTTAACTGCATTGCACAGGATGTACCTTATAACTCATTTAATTTATCCTATGATCCCGAATGAATAAAGGAAATCTAAGAAGTGGGAGTATGGAAAATAATAACTCGCATCTGTCTTTAACTGTGAACCAGATCAAACATGTTTCATATTAGCATACAGAGTGGACAGGCAACACTTCATCAAAACAGTTTTTTTTTAAACAAGCCTGTTGTTTCGAAGATCAATATTTCTTTTCAGTGTGTGGGTTTACAAGCCCTAGGCAAGAGTTCATTTTGAGTGAAAACTGTTCTACTTTTGACAGATTTCTAAAAATCTATTTCTGAATATATTACATAATTAGATTAGATGTGTATAACCAATGATTGAAAAGTGTGCCCTTCATTGTGCATGTCTAGAAATATAGTTGAATTTTGTACCCTTGCTACAGTTTCTCAACGTATCTGCTAGAGTTGAACATTTGCAGGTTTGTCTCATGGTTGTAAGCTCTCAGCATCTGATAACATTGAAAAAGATACATTTTGTTTTATTAAAGGTGACAATTACATATCAGCAAAATGTTTTTTTACAGTAATAGAAACTGTTTATAATGTTAGCTTATTTAATTCTTATTCAGGCAAGTAGGTAGCAACATGATGGGTTTTCTTTCTACAAGTAACAGATTAAAATAATATTCTTACTGTAAAAATGCTTATAAGAATTTATCTTCTGAATAAATTGTTATTCAAAAATTGCAACGATATGGGCTTTGCAAATAAAATGCTTTTGTGGATGCAGCCATATTTAATGTTTTTCTGACCTCAATGAACCTGACCTAGTCAGCATTTCTAGTTTGTTCTCTATGCACAGCAGAATAATTTTCTCAGCTCGAGTAATTGTCAGAGATGGTTAAATACATAAAATGTTCAGAATGTTTCCAAACGACTGGATATTTAGACAAAAGAGACCAATGTAATAGGCTTAGTGAGGCCATGCTGCAGTGTATTTAACTTCCTCCCACGGATCTGACCCCGGTTTAAGAATGGGGGCTGACTTCCTAGATGCTGTGAGATACAGAAGGATGCTCTCTGTCTCTCTCTCTCTCTCTGTCTCTCACTCACTCTCTCTCATCCTCTGTCTCACAACAAATGAGAAATGATATGAAGGCAGAAACCATCAGACCAAGTCACAAAACACTGTTTATTAAAATAAATAAAAAATAATAAAAGTGCACAATGAGTGCTTTCGGGTACAAACCCTTCATCAGATAACATTCACCAAATCCAAGTGCAAATGTAAAAATATCCATCAACCAATCAAAAGTCAGTATTGCACCCTCATTTTCTTAAGGCAGGTTTTAAAGAGACAACCCCATTTAAACTTGGGGCCTAAATTCACATTTATATGTTAGTATGGTACATTATGTACATTTCTTAACTTTAAGCTTAAATATTCTTTCAAAAAATATACTTTAGGGCACATTCCACCCAAATGGATACATTTTCTGTCACCCACCCCCTCCCTTTGTAGGTATATTATGAATGGTAATTTATTTACTCATCCTATAACAGGGCAGGAATATTTTTTGAATGGATATGCCAAATGCAGAACAAATAATGTAATTTATTTAACAGTGTGTCAGAACTGTACCTCATATTATGTAGGCAAGATGAACTGCAGATCGAAGGACAGAATATTTAAGCACATTTCAGATATAAAGTTAAGAAATGTACATAATGCATTATACCAACATATAAATGTGAATTTTAGGACATACATTTTTATTCATGGTGTTACAGATTATAAATAAGAATATTAGGAGGGTGATTTTGTTAATCATACAGAATATACTGAAATGAAGTGAATTATTAGACTAGGGGCTGACAAGGCCCCAGGTTTAAATGGTGTTGTCCCTTTAAAACCTGCCTTAGGAAAAAGGAGGGAGCAATACTGACTTTTGATTGGTTGATGCATATTTTTAAATTTGCAGTTGGCTTTTCTGAATGTTATGCACTTTTACTATTTTTTTTTTATTTTAATAAACAGTGTTTTGTGACTTGACCTGGTGGTTTCTGCCTTCCTGTTGTTTTTCATGCAACTGAAATTTGCATTGTTTATTCAGCCAGTGAAATGAGCAAGTCAGAGGCTTTCAACTCTCATTTTTTTCCATGTTCCTGAAGTACAGTAGCGCAACACAGAAATACAGAGGTAATAAACAGACAATATATAATTATGTACAAATGGCTGGAAAATCTGTATACAGTGCAAGTGTTCTGCAATGTGTTCTGTTCAAACCTTTTTTACACTCTATTACCTTTAATCAGAGACTGCCCTGGTGAGCTTACTGTTTAAATCTTTGTTGCACCACATCACCTTTTCATCTTCCATTCAAAAACTTGGATTGCGTTCTCCACTTGTGAAAGAACAGGATGGTCTTACCTCTTGTGTTGTCCATGCTCTTAAAATACAGTAGGATAAAAGCAAAATACAGGTCACAGTTCTAGGCAGAGGTTTAGAATGTTTTAGCAGTATCCAAATAATCAAACTGTGTTAATGGATTACATTTTAAGTGATCACTGTCCATATATTTTGGTATTGGTATCCCATTATCAATTCTGCCATTTTTCTTTTCCCTGACTATCTTTCCTATCTCACAGTTCATGCAACTACTATCTCTTTCTTTTATTTTGTTTTTCTGGTGTCTAGAGACTGTCATTAGTATATTTAGGTAAGGAGGTGAAATTTTACAGGATTTCCCCTCTGCAAAAGCACAATATATTTCTTGTGGAGTTTCTCTTTCCAGATGCTTGTGTTTTCAATGTTTGTGATCACACAGTTGTCCTTTCTGGGAATGGGAAGTTGAATGATCATACAGTATGCATGCAGATGAATTTAAAGCCTGTATTATATACACATTTAAACATAAGTTCCTTTTCTTCATATTTTCAGACATCAATCAAAAATGTACATTGTTTACCTCTCAGCTGTCACTGTTTTGGTGGAATGTGCCTATTTCAGGCCTGATGTAAACTGCAAATTATGTACCTATTTTTGGATGTATGTTGCTATTTTCAGACTTGATTTACCCCTTTATACAATTTTCTGAATCCTCTTCATCACATATGATTTTTAAGCTATCTAGTACACCGAAAGCTATATTATATGACTAATATACTGGTGACACCAAGAATTTAAGAAAAGAAGACACACATCTTATATCTCCCTTTTCGAGTTCAGGCTGCTAGGTGGTGAGACATTTCCCTGCCATACATTTCCTTGAGGACAAATAGATGAATTACATTTCAGCTGCAGAGACAGACATCTGTTACACATTTACTGAGGGCACAGAGAAGTATGCACCACCATGTCCACAGCTTTAATAACCAGGTGCACAGGGGTCAGGATAATGTGCATGCCCATCAAAGGCCTCTAGAGACAACGGGCAGTATGGCAAACATCAGCTGCAAGATGTCCAGTGGACATGTCAGTGGCAGTGCAAATGTAGTGTACAATGGGCATTGCCTTTATTAATGATATATGTGCACTGTTTCCTCTTCACAGTGTCTAGGGAAAATTGCCTAAAATGCATACTGGAACATATATGTAACTGCAGGAGCTAGCAGGATTTCCTCCATGCAATAGCACATTTCTACACGTCTTGCTTACAATAAGTATGTACTGTGCACCAAGCACAACACGCATTACTTTCCCAGCCCACATGCATTTGTTTATTGAAGCTGTGGGCATAGCATTACACACTTCTCTTTGCCCACAGGGAATTTGCAACAGCCGTATATCTCTGAAGCTGAATTTCACTTCATGTGTTCCCTACCAAATGTACCACAGGGAAATGTCTTGCCACCTAGAATCCTGAAACTTCCTTTTTCAGAAGCAAAAATAAATAGTCTTGTGTGGTAGAATATAGCAGCACAGCCCATTAAAGTCTACATATTTTTACAGTGTCTCTTTGATAAAGTGCTTATATTTTTCCATCATTTGTGCCACTCTCTGTTTTTAAACCATGGGTTTCTGAGTAGTATTCCACATTCCTACTCAAAGTGAGAAGAGTTATTTGCTATTCATTATTCAAATTTTATGCTAGTTAGATGTCCAGATTTTTATCTGGATGTACCTACTTTTCAAGGACCCTTCTGACTATTTTCAATGTCTGCAGTTTGACACGTGGGCTACATTGCAGTCTCAGCTTAGGAAAATAAGAAGACACAAGTCCAGACATTCATATTTTCCATGTTGTTAAAATACAGCTAGATAATGGAAGAATACAGGCCACCATTTTAGGCAGATACAACAAGCAAGCAAACTATGCAAATGTATATAAATATATGCCTCCTTTTATTAAAATTAAGGAGTACAACAATGTATGTTTATAGATATTAACAGACCAGCATTTACAGTTAATCTGTGACTTGCTGCAACTAAAATGAAGTCACAACGGATTACACAAGTATTGCAGCATGTTGACATCTGTTCTTAATACTAGCACTTTGAGTGTTCTAATCATTATTATTTATACTAGTACTGTTAATTTTAGCAGTTAAGATGGAGACCTGTGTTTTATATTTAGCCAAACTATCACTAACTCTCAGTAGACTACTATAATATTATTAAAATGCTAAAATTATATTGTTACATTATGCAACCCTGATAATATTATCAATCAATGAAGGCTTTTTTTGTCTGCAGCTCTTTTGTGAAGTTTGAATAATCAGTCAGTAATCACACAGAAATTCCAAGTGTGCATGCTTCTCAAATGGGCACTTAAAAATACCAAAGAGAAAATTTTTAATGCTTAAACCTAAGTGTGGAGATCACATTTCATGAAAGTTAGTTCTCTGGATTCCATACTGAGAAACAATTTTCTTAAAAAGAACCTAAAAGCAGTGCCACACGATAAAAAAAACAAATACATTTCCTGAGAGATTTAGACTCTCTATCTCTAGTATTTATGGGCCATTGCCCTCACTCCATGCCTGTTGCTTTACAGAATCATGTCCAGGATCATTATATCTGACAAAGACAATCACAGAGTCAAAAGGGCATTCCAGAACAAGACAGCCATTTCACCAGACATCTTTGGGAAATCAGGATTCCTTGAATTCCATTTACCAAACAGATTCCTGAAATGTATACAGATAGATGTCAGATTTTAAGAATGTTGAGTAAAGGTAAAAAAACATTCAATCTTAGGTTTTCAGAATGATCATCAACATGGATTTTACTAGGAGTATGTTTAGTTCTGTTATGGCAGTGCTAATGAAGCGTGATGTCCTTTCACAAATGTCAGTTTAAGGTTCAATTAGCCTAAGAGCTAGACAAAATGTGGAATCTTTATATCAGCTACAGACTTGATCTGTGACAAAAATGATAGCACAATAAAACCATTACTATCCAATTGAATACAGTATTTTCTTTATTTTTGGTCTATATTTTTACTTTTTGTGCTTTAAACCGATTCTTCTTCTTCTTTCAGCTTTTTCCTGGTTGGGGGTCACCACAGCAGATCACCAGTCCGTTCATGATTGGCAGTGGAGTTTTTACTTTCAAAAAATATACTTTAGGGCACATTCCACCCAAATGGATACATTTTCTGTCACCCACCCCCTCCCTTTGTAGGTATATTATGAATGGTAATTTATTTACTCATCCTATAACAGGGCAAGAATATTTTTTGAATGGATATGCCAAATGCAGAACAAATAATGTAATTTATTTAACAGTGTGTCAGAACTGTACCTCATATTATGTAGGCAAGATGAACTGCAGATCGAAGGACAGAATATTTAAGCACATTTCAGATATAAAGTTAAGAAATGTACATAATGCATTATACCAACATATAAATGTGAATTTTAGGACATACATTTTTATTCATGGTGTTACAGATTATAAATAAGAATATTAGGAGGGTGATTTTGTTAATCATACAGAATATACTGAAATGAAGTGAATTATTAGACTAGGGGCTGACAAGGCCCCAGGTTTAAATGGTGTTGTCCCTTTAAAACCTGCCTTAGGAAAAAGGAGGGAGCAATACTGACTTTTGATTGGTTGATGCATATTTTTAAATTTGCAGTTGGCTTTTCTGAATGTTATGCACTTTTACTATTTTTTTTTATTTTAATAAACAGTGTTTTGTGACTTGACCTGGTGGTTTCTGCCTTCCTGTTGTTTTTCATGCAACTGAAATTTGCATTGTTTATTCAGCCAGTGAAATGAGCAAGTCAGAGGCTTTCAACTCTCATTTTTTTCCATGTTCCTGAAGTACAGTAGCGCAACACAGAAATACAGAGGTAATAAACAGACAATATATAATTATGTACAAATGGCTGGAAAATCTGTATACAGTGCAAGTGTTCTGCAATGTGTTCTGTTCAAACCTTTTTTACACTCTTATTACCTTTAATCAGAGACTGCCCTGGTGAGCTTACTGTTTAAATCTTTGTTGCACCACATCACCTTTTCATCTTCCATTCAAAAACTTGGATTGCGTTCCCCACTTGTGAAAGAACAGGATGGTCTTACCTCTTGTGTTGTCCATGCTCTTAAAATACAGTAGGATAAAAGTGAAATACAGGTCACAGTTCTAGGCAGAGGTTTAGAATGTTTTAGCAGTATCCAAATAATCAAACTGTGTTAATGGATTACATTTTAAGTGATCACTGTCCATATATTTTGGTATTGGTATCCCATTATCAATTCTGCCATTTTTCTTTTCCCTGACTATCTTTCCTATCTCGCAGTTCATGCAACTACTATCTCTTTCTTTTATTTTGTTTTTCTGGTGTCTAGAGACTGTCATTAGTATATTTAGGTAAGGAGGTGAAATTTTACAGGATTTCCCCTCTGCAAAAGCACAATATATTTCTTGTGGAGTTTCTCTTTCCAGATGCTTGTGTTTTCAATGTTTGTGATCACACAGTTGTCCTTTCTGGGAATGGGAAGTTGAATGATCATACAGCATGCATGCAGATGAATTTAAAGCCTGTATTATATACAAATTTAAACATAAGTTCCTTTTCTTCATATTTTCAGACATCAATCAAAAATGTACATTGTATACCTCTCAGCTGTCAATGTTTTGGTGGAATGTGCCTATTTCAGGCCTGATGTAAACTGCAAATTATGTACCTATTTTTGGATGTATGTTGAAATTTTCAGACTTGATTTACCCCTTTATACAATTTTCTGAATCCTCTTCATCACATATGATTTTTAAGCTATCTAGTACACCGAAAGCTATATTATATGACTAATATACTGGTGACACCAAGAATTTAAGAAAAGAAGACACACATCTTATATCTCCCTTTTCGAGTTCAGGCTGCTAGGTGGTGAGACATTTCCCTGCCGTACATTTGCTTGAGGACAAATAGATGAATTACATTTCAGCTGCAGAGACAGACATCTGTTACACATTTACTGAGGGCACAGAGAAGTATGCACCACCATGTCCACAGCTTTAATAACCAGGTGCACAGGGGTCAGGATAATGTGCATGCCCATCAAAGGCCTCTAGAGACAACGGGCAGTATGGCAAATATCAGCTGCAAGATGTCCAGTGGACATGTCAGTGGCAGTGCAAATGTAGTGTACAATGGGCATTGCCTTTATTAATGATATATGTGCACTGTTTCCTCTTCACAGTGTCTAGGGAAAATTGCCTAAAATGCATACTGGAACATATATGTAACTGCAGGAGCTAGCAGGATTTCCTCCATGCAATAGCACATTTCTACACGTCTTGCTTACATTAAGTATGTACTGTGTACCAAGCACAACACGCATTACTTTCCCAGCCCACATGCATTTGTTTATTGAAGCTGTGGGCATAGCATTACACACTTCTCTTTGCCCACAGGGAATTTGCAACAGCCGTATATCTCTGAAGCTGAATTTCACTTCATGTGTTCCCTACCAAATGTACCACAGGGAAATGTCTTGCCACCTAGAATCCTGAAACTTCCTTTTTCAGAAGCAAAAATAAATAGTCTTGTGTGGTAGAATATAGCAGCACAGCTCATTAAAGTCTACATATTTTTACAGTGTCTCTTTGATAAAGTGCTTATATTTTTCCATCATTTGTGCCACTCTCTGTTTTTAAACCATGGGTTTCTGAGTAGTATTCCACATTCCTACTCAAAGTGAGAAGAGTTATTTGCTATTCATTATTCAAATTTTATGCTAGTTAGATGTCCAGATTTTTATCTGGATGTACCTACTTTTCAAGAACCCTTCTGACTATTTTCAATGTCTGCAGTTTGACACGTGGGCTACATTGCAGTCTCAGCTTAGGAAAATAAGAAGACACAAGTCCAGACATTCATATTTTCCATGTTGTTAAAATACAGCTAGATAATGGAAGAATACAGGCCACCATTTTAGGCAGATACAACAAGCAAGCAAACTATGCAAATGTATATAAATATATGCCTCCTTTTATTAAAATTAAGGAGTACAACAATGTATGTTTATAGATATTAACAGACCAGCATTTACAGTTAATCTGTGACTTGCTGCAACTAAAATGAAGTCACAACGGATTACACAAGTATTGCAGCATGTTGACATCTGTTCTTAATACTAGCACTTTGAGTGTTCTAATCATTATTATTTATACTAGTACTGTTAATTTTAGCAGTTAAGATGGAGACCTGTGTTTTATATTTAGCCAAATTATCACTAACTATCAGTAGACTACTATAATATTATTAAAATGCTAAAATTAAATTGTTACATTATGCAACCCTGATAATATTATCAATCAGTGAAGGCTTTTTTTGTCTGCAGCTCTTTTGTGAAGTTTGAATAATCAGTCAGTAATCACACAGAAATTCCAAGTGTGCATGCTTCTCAAATGGGCACTTAAAAATACCAAAGAGAAAATTTTTAATGCTTAAACCTAAGTGTGGAGATCACATTTCATGAAAGTTAGTTCTCTGGATTCCATACTGAGAAACAATTTTCTTAAAAAGAACCTAAAAGCAGTGCCACACGATAAAAAAAACAAATACATTTCCTGAGAGATTTAGACTCTCTATCTCTAGTATTTATGGGCCATTGCCCTCACTCCATGCCTGTTGCTTTACAGAATCATGTCCAGGATCATTATATCTGACAAAGACAATCACAGAGTCAAAAGGGCATTCCAGAACAAGACAGCCATTTCACCAGACATCTTTGGGAAATCAGGATTCCTTGAATTCCATTTACCAAACAGATTCCTGAAATGTATACAGATAGATGTCAGATTTTAAGAATGTTGAGTAAAGGTAAAAAAACATTCAATCTTAGGTTTTCAGAATGATCATCAACATGGATTTTACTAGGAGTATGTTTAGTTCTGTTATGGCAGTGCTAATGAAGCGTGATGTCCTTTCACAAATGTCAGTTTAAGGTTCAATTAGCCTAAGAGCTAGACAAAATGTGGAATCTTTATATCAGCTACAGACTTGATCTGTGACAAAAATGATAGCACAATAAAACCATTACTATCCAATTGAATACAGTATTTTCTTTATTTTTGGTCTATATTTTTACTTTTTGTGCTTTAAACTGATTCTTCTTCTTCTTTCAGCTTTTTCCTGGTTGGGGGTCACCACAGCAGATCACCAGTCCATTCATGATTGGCAGTGGAGTTTTACGGTGTCGAGTTGCCAGCCCAGTACCCAACCTTCTACGGAAGGCACACACATGCACGCACTCATGCTTAGGGCCAATTTAGAGTATCCAATCCACCTACAGCATGTCTTTGGGATGTGGGAGGAAACTGGAGCACCTGGAGGAAACCCACGTGACCACAGGGAGGACATGCAGACTCTGCACAGAAGGCACCCCAGCCGAGGATCGAACCGGTGAACCTCTTGCTGTGAGGTGGCAATGCTAACCGCTGCACCACCGTGGCCGCCCTGTGCTTTAAACTGATTACTTAGAGAAAATATCACATTAAATGGACTGAATAACAAACAATCATGAAAATGGCAGGTGAGATTCATAAATGGTTTCTTTTTATTACAATGTGGCAAAAGTATCTTACAGAAACTATGCAGCTTTACTAGCAGTAGGCTAGGACTGCTACAACATCTTCACTGGAAAGCATACATGAGAATCTTACTATACACTATGCTTCCCTTACAAGCAATTCATGAATGGATGGGGCCACAAGGTACTGAATTAGGTGCATTGTATAATATTATGATATTTAGCTAGGTATTGCAGCTCCAGTAGCCAAGGATTTCCAAAGTGTCATTTGTTTATTTATTTACTTACTTTCTATGGGAGGCACCTAATTTCTGTGCAAAGACGAAGAGCTAATGCAATGTTCCATGGTCAAATTAAAACCACAGTCTTCCCAAAGCTTGAATACTGGATGTTTTCATATTTCAATCACCATGGCATACATTTTCTTAGGAAGAACAAGTAATGCATTCTCTTTATATCTGGAGAACACCTACTGCCCACATTCTTGTAAATTGAAACAACCACAAAAATTTGCCAATCCAAATTGTTTTCTACTTCCCTAACCTACACACAAAATTGGAAAGGAGCATTAACCACAACATCACAATACTGCAACGATAACTATTTGTAGCAAGCGATAATAACCTGAACAAATCCTTGACACTACATAAATGAAAAAGTCATTATGAAAAGTTAGTGATTCATCACAGACCCACATATTGACACCACCCAGAAATAGCTAGTTTCAGTGTTTCAGCACAGTGTCAATTATCTTTTCAGGGAAATATTCAGAAATGTCCATAAATACCTGAGATGGTAACAGCACAGAAGGAAAATCAGTATTTTGTCTTGGTGCCACAGTACATTCAACAGAGATGCTAAGTGCAGCAAAACGTAGACCATCTACAGAATAGGGGCTGTATTCAGTAAAGCCTACAATGGTGCACTAAAACTGCATGCACATTGTGGTGTGACATGCAGACAATAGTGTGCTGATTTATATTCAGTAAGCAGCTCTACACAGTGTATAGAGCTGCACAAACCTGGTAAACAATGTGGCATGCTAATTACAGTATAAGCAACTAAACTGCATGCTAATCAACCAATTCAAGATACTGAACAAGCTATAACGTAATTGTGTACACTCAGTGCAGGTTTTGCCTTCAATTCCAAAACCTACTGTACTACACCACAGAAAATATTCTGCACAGACAGAATGTTAGGGGCTGCTTTTGCTCTTCTGAATGTGCATGTGCAACAGGCCCAAGCCTATTATGCTGCTACTAATAGACCTCAGCCAAAAAGGAGAGGGTGTTTAGACCCTATTTAACTTTTCATGGTCTGTATTAGGTGAAAATAGTACAGTGCTACATGGTGGATAAAGACACACTACAGGAACTCTGTAACCTCTGTCAACTGAGAGCAAATGCAAACTGAGCAGAGCCAGTACTGTGGAAACGAATGTATGTGCAGCACTTAGAATATCAGCTACAGAATCCTTCTGGAGACCAACAGAGAATATGCTGGGGGCCAATGGCTATATACATTTTCCTCATACACCCGTGGACACAGCTACAACTATGCAGGATTTCTACCTTGTAGTACACTTCCCTGAAATCCTTAGTGCCACAGACTGTACACATATTGAGATCAACGTACCACCTGGGGAACAGGAATGGATGTAGATATACATAAAGGGCTTCCACTCCATTAATTTCCGGGTTGTGTGTAGAGCTAAGGGAGTAATCGTGAATGTGTATGCTGGCAACACTGGCAGTTACTATGACTTCCCTATCTGACACAACTCTTAACTCTACTAGAGGTTTTTGAGGCAGGATATCCCACAAGGTCATTTAGGTATGCACTTGAACTGTAGCTGATGACACCAATCAAAAATGCACACACCCCCCCCCCCACCGAAGAACTCTATAATGAGGCACACGCTCAAACAAGAAATATCTTAGAGGGTGCGTTTGGGCTGCTGAAGCCACAGTTCCAATACCTAGCTACATCAGGGTCAGCCCTGTAGTGCAATCCCAGTACTTTTGCTGAAATTTTCATTGTCTGTGCTATCCTTTACAAAATTATCTTCAGAAAACAGCTTCAACAGGAACACAAAGGGGAAGGGGCACACATCCCACCACCACTGGTAAGGTCATCACAACCACATGCAGGTGGGGAGTCAGAAGGGAACCACTAGCCTCTGTGGCTGTCAGTAGATGTAGGTGTGTACAAAATGCCCTTGCCCTGAACAAGAGGTAATAGATAGCACACATGCTGACCACATAAGGGAGTACAACTTTCATCCTATGCACATACATACAGTAAATGTGCTGCAAGGCAACACCCATAACCTTTACTTACCCATGTAATGGCTGAGCACTGCTAGCATTACACAGAGTCAGCCCCAAATTAAAACTCTTCTAATTTCTGGACTGTCAAGGTAAGTGTTGAACCTGGATTTAGAATATTAGCTTGGGTGCCATAATCCTATGTGACATAAAACAGAGAAAGATACAAGACATACATATCACCTAACTAAATTCCTGATTATATACACATATTTGTCAACATTAACCACTGGAAACACAAATTTCAGTTATTAAAACTGAAAGTTATATGGTTGTACCACATCACACTCACACACAAACTAATGTTTGGTCCAAACCAAGGAATACCACTTTAGTAATATATTATGTTTCCCACTGAAATAACAGGAAGACTACACATTTTCAAAAGAAAAGCACTTGAAGCACATTTTATTGTGGCAAAACACAAAATGTAGGTGGCTCCTCCACCCCCAAAAACAACCAACAAATGGGTTGTACAAACCAAGGAATACCACATAATTCAATTGGTATATATGCTTTAAACACAATTCTCACAATGTGTACACATTTAAAGCAGAAAAGTCAATTTTATAAGCTTACTAGTCACCTCTCACTGTGCCTACCACTCCCCTGAAGGTGTCTCTGGGCCATCTTAGAAGCATAACACATGTGTCATTGACATGTTACATTACATTTCCCTGCAATAACATAAAATATTGTAAAATAACAATTTTAACAATAACACTCAGACTTGTCTGTCTGAGAAATGTAAGTGTCTGCCAAAAATGCCTATGCCAACAGTGAACTTAAAAGAAGTACATATAGATGTACCAGATATATATATAATTTGCTATGTAACGTTACAAAATCTAGATTGTACCTGAAAAATAGAATCATACCTTAGCAAAGTTAGAAGCCTTCTCTGCAGATAAATCAAAAGGAATAGCAACATTATTTTTGTTCAAATACACAAGTCTCCTCACCTTCATGTTCTACCTACATGGTTACCTGTTTATAGTGTAGATTCAGGCCTCTGAGCATGGTGAAGATGCAAGTGTGGTGTGCACTCATTAGAATTGCTGAATTCCAACCTTTTGACTTTGTATAGCAGATGTAAGTATAGTGCAGGTCCTACTTCACTGTTAGTTGCTAATGGATTGCAACAATTAATGATTAGTGGAAGTGAGAAGAAAGGCACAATAGCAATTCAGGTTACCTTACCTGCATTGGGTGTGTCATTCGGGATATACTTACAAAGTCTAGAAGTAACTTTAGCAAGCTTTTAAATGGAACTAAACTGCACACATTTATCATTTTTGTTCACTAATAGCCAAACGCTCATGTCTATAGTGAAAAATGTTTTTCATTGCCATATAGCATGCATTCACAACATCTGCAGTCAAGACTGGCCTATGGTGATGGGGCGGAGCCTAGATGGCCAACTGAGAGCAGTGAATTTTGAGAGCTCCATAAACTAGCATAATAAAATAGGAAAATTTGATTATTTTCAAGTCTAAAGCATCAGAAATCTATAGATAAACTAATAAACTACACAAATATCAATTTTGGTGGAGATATACAAACATGTTCCTGTCAAGTAACTTGGGGATATATTGAGTCACTGAATATGAACAACTCAAGGAATTCTCAGCCAGATGCAGCTTTGAAAAAAGAACTTCAGTTGATGACATCTACTTTACAGGAACTATCTTTGAAGATGGATGTCTTTACAAATGACTTATCAAACCTCAAATTAAATTCTCAAAGACAGACTGATACTCTTGAGGAACTATTACAGCAACACCACACAAAAATAACAAATATAGAAACTTCTCTAAATCACATAGAAGGGAGACTCAAAGAGGAAGAATTTCAAAAAGAATTTCTGCTTAAACAGAATACATGGTTGCTTAACAAAATAGATGACTTAGAAAACAGGGAAAGGAGAAACAACATATGGAGCTTTGGTCTGCTGAAAAAACTCAAGGAGAAGATATTTCATTCTTAGCAACCTAGATTCCTGATTTTTTAGACTGGAAAGAGTGACTTTCATTTGGAATTGAAAGGGTGCATAGAGCAATGAGGAAACCTGCTTCTAACTCAACAAATACTCCACCTAGATTGATGGTTATAAAATGTCTTTCATTTCTGGACAAGGAACTAATATTAAAATCTGCTTGGAGAAAATCACCTTTAAAATACAATCAAAGCCTGATATGGTTTGACAATGGTTATTCTTCCAGAATACTAGAACAAATGAAAAAAGTCTGGCCAATAATAAAACTGTTGAAAGAAAACAACATTAAAGCACAGATGGCCTTTCCAGCCAAGATAAAAGTACTTTTTGCCAATGAGATGAGAACCGTTAATGACTTAGAAGACGCTATTATATTCATCAAAAACAACAACATAGTGTCTGTCCCAGAAGAAATGGAACAGGTGGACCCTACTCTTAAATGAATAAAAGAAACAAATCCTTGGACTGATGTTAGAAAAAAGAAACAAAAAACTGATTCCAAGATAGCTGTCCCAAAAACATAACTCTTACAACTACATCTCTCAAAGTATCAACTCATATGGTACATCACTTGTCACCTGTGTTTATTTAAAAAATGGAGGGTTCCTTAAACAACTGAGAAACAGTAATGATTTATTCAAAATGTTCAAGGAGTCCAATAATTCTTCACAAACAAAGGTAGGTCAAGATGGGTTACTATTTACATTATATATAAGTAAAACAAAGCAACATATAATGCAAACATGGAAGTTTCTATTCCCCTACTTGAACTCAATGAATACTTATCTTGTTAATTTTTCATTGATTTTTACTTATAATAATTTAAGTAATTAATTAACTAATTCAACAAGGTACCATTCATCAGAGTTTAGACTCAAATGCAACAAATTAACATCATATATAATAGCAGTAACAGTAGAGTGTGTTTTGAAAAAAAATGCTGTCATGGAGACTAATGCCTTCTTCAGTTAAAGTATGATTTAGAAATGCCATATATAACCTGGTTAAATAATAGTAGCAAGCTCTTAGCACAAATGTCATCATTATTCTGTCTAAATATAGTTAATATCAGTTATGGCAGGTATCACAGCTGTGAGTGCTGTTTGATCAATCCTGACATGGTGTGTGTGGATGCAGCTGTGTCTGGCAGCTAGTACAAATGCCATTATTATTCTGTCAAAACATAGTATCAATTATGGTAGGTATCATAGCTTTGAGTACTGTTTGATCAATCCTGATATGATGTGCATGGATGTAGCTGTGTCTGGCAGCTAGCACAAATGTCATTATTATTCTGTCTAAACATAGTTAATATCAATTATGGCATGTATCATAGCTTTGAGTGCTGTTTGATCAATCCTGATATTGTGTGCATGGATGCAGCCATGTCTGGCAGCTAGTACACATGTCATCATTATTCTGCCTAATATAGTTAATATCAGTTATGGCAGGTGTCATAGCTTTGAGTGCTGCATGATCAATTCTGATATTGTGTGCATGGATGCAGCTGGGTCTGGCAGCTAGTACAAATGTCATTATTATTCGGTGTAAACATAGCCAATATCAATTATGGCAGGTATCATAGCTTTGGGTGCTGTTTGATTAAGCCTTACATGGTGTGTGTGGATGCAGTTGTGTCTGGCAGCTGTTGTATGTTGCCATTTTTGTCTCCGGGAAGCTGTGGGTTGCAGCTTGTGATCGAGGTTTACTGATGCTTGTGTATTAGGAAGAGACATTTGGTGTTTTAGCTTGGATCCAGGGGAAGGGGGTGGATAAATCTGTGGTTTGGGATATTTTGGCAGAGAATAGTTTGTTTATACCTCTGCTGAGTGAGAGGTGGAAAGGCTGGAAGAATGTGTTATCTCTTGTTGTGGGTGTTTTATTTTATCTGTTTGCTCTCCGTTCTTTTACTGGCTGCTGCCTCACTGAAAGGGAGGGAATTTATGCTTGAAGTTGCATTGATGTAAAGCTTTGCTTCAGGTGCATCGCAAGCCTCTGGTATGTAGTACACAGACACACTAACAGAAACAGACGCTCCCAGGTTGATATGGTAACGGAGACAGAGTGACGATAATGCTTAATGGCTCTTAGGACCCTCCAAGATGATTCTCGGCAATAAGGTTTTTGGTTTAAAAAAAATACATATATATATATATATATATATATATATATATATATATAATAAAACAGCTATTTTAAACCACATATACACATATTGATGGTCCCCCAACACTTCGTTTAGCTCATTAAGTTGATTATTGATAAAAAAAAATAATAATAATAAGTGCAATTTTATATTTAAAATGTATTTTCATCCAAACACATTGAGGGCTTACATAAGAGTGGAAGTCTGAGTTATTGTGAAAGACTAAGAGCACCTGGTCTTCTGCAGTACCCTTTGCAGTGGTCTGGGAGGTGAGCTTGCTTGGATGTGTTGGGCATATGGGCATAACTGATTCTAGGGGTGTTTGGGCTTGCTGGGAAGTGCTAGAGAGTCATCAGATTTTCTTTGTGGAAATATCTGTGAGAATGGAAGGTGTGTTGAGTGGTTCACTGGCAAAGTGGCCACTGCATGGAACAGGCTGTTAAAATGGAACAGGACAAATATTAGTTTGTATATTTTAAGAACAGCCTGGAGACACACCTCATGAACTAGTGAATGGTATTCTGGCAAAACTGGATGGGCATTGTTGCCTGTGCTTGAAGTACTGATATGTATGTATGTACAGATGGAAATATACTTATAACAAATAAGAAACTAGAATGGTTCATAATTTAAGGTCTATGAACTGTATAAACATGCTTGGAAGGAGCTGATAATAAGAATAAGCATTACAGCTAGTGGTCTCTCTCAAATAGCTAAGCAACAGCCAAAAAAAAAAAAACACACACACAATAGTTATGTAATGTATGATTTTAGTAATTCTAGACATAAAATATATAATTGTCATATAAGATGAAGTGGTCAGCTGAATTTAGATATTAAAGAAAGGATTCAATAACATGGGTTTGTGTATAATAGCACTAGTGTTTTACTTAACTTGTCATAAATTACATACACTACATTGAACATCAAGGGGAAGCATGAAGATTTTCTTATATAAGTAAATATGCATAACAAGTCATGTAATTGCTTTAACCTGAATTGTAGTTTTTGTAACCCATCTTGACCATACGTAATACTTAAGCAGTTACCAAGGTAACTAATGTTTTATACATGACATCAAACTGACAAAGTTGTTCAAGGGAAACAATAGAAACCTGAACTAGGAATGTCACAGAATGTAACAATCACATTCTGAACAAATAGTATTAAATTGACAATAATCCCTCAGTTTAACATTTGCTGATTACACCAAATAGAATGTTGTCATTTAAATCTAAAGACTTTCAGTATATGCCATAAAATGGCAATTTATGAATATGGAAAGAGAACTTGTAATCATTAATCACAATAAGTGAATTTGTTGTTTTTAACCTATAAGTTCACTCATTTTATAATAAGAAATGACAGATATGAAAATCATTATGTGTAGGAAATGGGAGGAAGAGGTATGCACTAATAATTAAAATGCAGTAACTTTCATCAACATTCACATAAAACAAACTTGATGTTTTAAGTAAATTAGCAACAAACAAAGTTATTCCTTAAATGCTGGCAAACAATGAAATATAACTTCTGATATATCCAGTAAAATACATTCTATTATAAACATTAAGTATAAATATTATTACCTTCTATTTATATTAAGTAATGCATTTTGAAAGACTTCCTCAATAGGGGTGAATATGTTAAATAACTGTGTGCTATAATCTTTTACTGAGGTTTTATAGATGATACAGCCTACTTTACTATGATTGAATTGCTTGTCATCTATCTTTCATGGAAATATTAATTGCTTATACAATAAGTAGACATGTATATTGTATTAAAATTCTGTCTAATCTGCAATAGTACTATAGCTGGTCAAATTAACATAAATATTGCTTATTCCTATTACACATATTCTCCATATGATAATTCAATTTATGGAGCTCAAATGTTCTGGATCGTCAAGGTATGAGTGATAATCTGATGGACTTAGGTTTATCCATCAGATTAGGAATGATTTTCATTTCATGGCTAGTGCAGATCTTAGTTTTGTTAGCATTTATTAATTTAAATTTGTTATTTCACAAAAGCTTTTTTAGTATGCCTGACCAAAAAAATTACTTTATTGATAAACACTCAAAGTATAAAACTGATAATTTCCTTTAAAAGCTCAAACATATACTTTCTAGTTATCAGAGGAACATTTTTAATAGTCATAATAAAACAAAAAATACATAGTCTAAATAACTTAAGACAGTTTAACTTTGTTATCTTTAAATACCAATGGCTTAAACAATCCTAGCAAGAGATCAAATCTACTGAAATATTTAAAACTGAACAAAGCAGAAATTGTCTTCCTTCAAGAAACTCATTTCAAAACAAATGACAATTACAAATGGAATCCTAAGGAATATATGATTTTGGCACAATCCACTTATAAGACAAAGACAAAAGGGGGTAACAATTTTATGGAAAACAGATGTGATTAACCCAGAAATCACTGATAAGTATGAAGAAAAAAGGCCTTATGACACTAGTAATAGTTAAGTATAACAACATAATATGGACCCTAGCCAATCTATACTGGTTCCCAGGCATTGGAACAGGAACTGCTAAAAAAACACTTGTATTTCATTTCCAATAATTATAAAGGCAACTTAATATTAGGAGGAGATTTTAACTGTATATTTGATATTTCTGAAACTAAAATTAAAAGACTGCTGTATACATCTGCTGTATCAAAAGCTTTAAACAAGTGGGTAGAATCATTTCATCTTGCAGATACTTTCAGATTTAAAGAAAATAAAGCTTTGTTGTTTTCCCATCAAGATCACAGATTTGTACCCAAACTAGAATAGATAAAATATTTGCTGTAAATGGCTTCTACTCTAAAATCATTAATTTATCAATCACTCCCTGCCCCTTTTCAGATCATAATTCATTGATACTAAAACTTCAAAATGGGTACAAACCGTTAATCTTTAACTCCATAATTCCAGCATATATAGCTAAAATTAAAGAGTTCAAAGCCTGGTTATTATCTGGATTACAGTTCTTCTTAGATATTAATTATACCACAGAGATAAATAAAACAATGATATGGGACTCATTAAAAGCATATATATACATATATATATATATATATATATATATATATATATATATATATATATATGCTAAAACCCTAACTTGGTATAAACAAAAAAAATCAAATAATGGGATTATGAATTATTATATCTACAATCCAAACTTTTGTCAGTAAAAGCTGAAAAAAATGAAAATCATTTGGAGATGAAAAAGAAAGTAGAAGTATTAAACAATAAATATAACAAAATTCTAACACATAAAACTAGTTAAGCTTTTGAAAAATTAAAAATTAATACTCTGGCCACTTCTCCAAAATATCTACATAATCTATCCACAAGAATCAAAATACAGTCAAAAGCAAATAACACTAAAAGTATATTCCATGAAAATAAAGGGAAAATGTATTGGATATAGGTGACATACTTGATGCCTATAGAAATCACTATATGGAACATTTCCAAAAAGAAAATATACATATTGATCAATTAAATCTAGATGAAAAATGTTCTAATATAAAAAACAGAATAATTAAAACTAGATCTGCAAGCACCTATATCCTACAAAGAAATTACAGATACAATTAAACAGGGTAAAAATAATAAAGCTCCAGGTATAGATTGCATAATTATGGAACTATATATACGTTTTCCTTCGAAGATACTATTCCTCTTCCATAAACCTCTATTAGAAATCCAGTCACAAGCTTTAATACCACCCTCTTGGAGATATTCCTTAATCACACCAATCTTAAAGGAAAACAAATCCCCAAACCTATGTACCTAATGTAGACATATATCATTATTAAATAATGACTATAAGATATTCATGACAATATTAACTAACAGAATGAAAATACCACTATCCAAAGCAATAAATAATGATCAAACTGGATTTATATATCATAGACACACACATGACAATATTAGAAGGATCATTTCTCTTATACATTATGTTAATAAAGAAAGTAAAGAAACACTCATAATTGGCTTTGATATAGAGAAAGCCTTTGATTCCCTAAATTGGCAATATTTATTCAAAATCCTAATGCTATTTGAATTTCCTGCATCCTTTGTTCATCTCCTAAAGAATATATATATACAAATAATTTAGCATTTGTCAAGTTAGGTCCTTTTACCTATGAATCTATATGTATAACAAAAGGCACTAAACAAGGATGTCCCATGTCACCGATTCTATTTGCTTTGGCTATTGAAGTATTGGCAGATTCAATTCATAATAATATAAAAATCAAAGGAATAGATGTTTATGAACAATGCAATTCTAAAGGAATGCTATTTGCTGATGACATATTACTAACATTATCTAATACAAAAGAGACATTAGAAGAATTAGATATATTAATTGACAAATTTCACATGACTTCAGGTCTCCATTTCAATAAATCAAAATCAGATTTTTTTATTTTTAAATAAAAAAGGAACTGCAGACTAAGGGGGATCACATCATAGGGAAACAGTAATCTACCTTAAAATATCTAGGAATTGAGTTATGCAAGGATAATAATGACAAAAAAAACTACAAGAATATCATCAATACAATTAAAATCTCTGTGGAAAAACTGAACAAAATAATATTAACATTTGAAGATAGACTACAATTAATAAAAATGGTTTTACTGCCCAAGATCCTATATATAGCCTTGGCAATACAATTGTTACCAGAAAGGAATATACTTAAAGAAATAAATTCATGCCTAATAAATTTTTTATGGTTTCCCAAAAGAAACAGAATAGCTTTAATACATCATATCAGACCATAGAAACAGGGAGGATTAAACTTTGCTGATATAGAAACATATATAAAAGCCTCAATATCTAAAACAATCTCATATTGGATAAGTCCAAATTACTCTGCAAGTTAAAAAGAATTACTAACTGTAATATCAATAAATGAATTTGATTTACAAAAAAATTTCAAATAGCAGATAAAATAATTCACCATGGCACATATTATGTATTAGTATGCAATCTAATATAACTAAACCCACTAAAACTCATATGATTAATTATTACATTGACTCATTTAGGAAAATTATTAATGCAAATATAGATTTAAAAATCTGGTTTGATCTTTTAACACCATTTATAGTCACAAAGAACTTTCCACATAAAATATATAGAGAAATTATTAATTCCTGGGAACAGAAAGGATTTGTTTGTTGGTTCTAATGTATTAAAGAACTAAAAGTTTTAGATATGCAAGTAATAAAAACAACATACAAAATTCCACAACAGGACTGGCTAACTTTACAGAGTATTCTGTCATAGTCGCAAGATTTAAGTAGAATAATTAACAATTCTTCATTTAAAGAAATACCTAACTGTACGAAATACATATATGAAATCATATATAATGACTTTATCATGGGAAACAGTATTTCAAAATTTTACAAAATATTGATAAACTATAAAACAACACCAAAACCTCATATTGGAGATATATAGCAAAAGGATACTCAATACAGTTAACTGAAGATATTAAAACAAATATCTTATTATCAATAAAATATACATCCTTTACACAATACTGGAAACTTTTTAATTGGAAATGCTTCCACACAGCATGCTTATCCACACAAAGAGTCAGTAAAATGAGTTATTCCATAAAAGGAATATGTTGGAGATGTGAAGAAGTACACAATGCAGATTGAAACCACATTTTCTTTGATTGTGTTAAAATTAAGCCATTTTGGAATGGTGTTAATAACTTTCTACAAGCTTTATTTAATGAATCATTTTATTTAACTAAAGCTCTTGCATTATTAAATGTGAATGAAAGTCTTCATTTGCATAGGTCAAACTTGTATCTAGTATGGACTATACTTGCAAGTAAGTGTATAACAAGAAGATGGAATACAAACACAATACCCACTTTGGAAGACCTCTATAGCCTACTGAAGACCACAGCATTACTGGAAAGTAAAATTAAAGAACTAAGAATTTATCCAAAGCCATTTATAAACAACCCTTGGGAAAAGTCTTATCGTTGATTGACACTATACAATAATTGATCAGACACTCTGACAATGGTTTGGACATACTTATAAAGTAACTGTATACATTAAGATCTGTTATAGTGGCAGGCTAATGTAAATAGTGTGCATAGTTATTTAAGATGTTATGTATAAATACTATGGAATTCATTCAAATGTATCTGAAAAATTAAAACAAAATTTTTAAGAAATAAAAGACTGGTCTTTGGTCATTGGTGCCCTAGGCAAAAGATCTCCAACAGCGCTCTCCAACTCCAGCTTGTGCCCCCATCCTGGTCTACCTACAGCATCCAGATTACTAGAAAAGCACCCCTGCTAAAAATAAAGATACATTGTAACTTTCAAAAAAGATACTGTAAGGGTGTGGAGCCTGAATGGCTAACTGAAAGCAGTAGTATTTTAGAGCTCTATATAACTAGTTAAATAAGACAGGAAAAAATATTCTTTTTTTCCTTTAAAGTATAAAATCTTATAGATAAAGCACTAATTTCCATAATTAGAAATGTTGATGACATTTTACAAATAATTTTCTGTCAAAAAGCTTGAAGATATATTCACTTGTTAAAATGAGCAACTCAAGGAATTCTCACCAGGACGCTGCCTTAAAGAAGGAATTACAACAGATGACATCTACCCTGCAGGAGTTGTCTTTGAAGATAAATGATTTTAAAGAGAACCTAGAAAATCTTAAAACAAGCAGTCCAAAACAGGCTGACACCCTCAAGGAAATGCTACAACAACACCAGACAAGGATAACAGGAATAGAGGTTTCTCTAAATGACTTAGACAGAAAACTTAAGGAAGAGGAAACACAGAAAGAACTGCTTCTTAAACAAAACACTTGGTTGGTTAATAAAGTAGATGACGTGGAAAATAGGGAAAGGAGAAATAACATCAGGATTTTTGGATTACCTGAAAACACAGAAGATGAGAATATTATTTCCTTTTTATCAAGCTGCATCCCTGACTTTTTACATTTAAAAGAACTTTCCTTTGGCATTGAAAGGGGTGCACAGAGCTCTTGGGAAACCTGCCACTAACTCAAACTCTCCTCCAAGGTCAATAATTATCAAATTGCTTTCATACTTGGACAAGGAACTGATTTTAAGATCTGCTTGGAGGAAGGCACCTCTAAAATATAAACAGAGCCTGATAAGATTTGATAACGACTATTCATCTAGAATAATGGAACCAAAAAAGTGTGGCCAATGATAAAGTTTCTGAAACAAAACAACATCAAGGCCCAACTTGCATATCCAGCTTAGATAAGAATACTGTATGCCAATAATATAAGGACTTTTATTGACTTAGAGGAAGCCTCTTTATTTATTAAAACTAATAATGTGATTATTTTACCAGAAGATATTGATTGGATGTCACATTCTCTCAAGAGAACAAAAGAAACAAATGGCTGGACAGATGTCAAAAAGAAGAAGCAAAAGACTGATACTGCTACAGCTAAATCTCTCAAAGCATCTACTATGATATGAATTGCTTTAACATTACTTTAAAGGACCAGTTTTACTGCTTGGAATTTTAAAACAAAGGTAACTAACTACTGGAATCTTTATGTATATTTTTTGAAAATATGAGAATTTTCACATTACCTCAGGTATGTAAAACAGGGTACTTTTCTTTCACAGAAGGACGGTTATGTAGCACATCAAATATTTATACTGTAAATCAACATACATAGTATATGTGTATTTTCTCTTAATTTTCTCTTTTCTTTCTCTGTCTTCTCTTTTCTCATTATTTATTTTAACTGCACCTTGTCTCCCTTTTAAAATTATCTCCTATTTACTATACTAATATAGTCTATATATATTTAGTAACTCACTATCTATACATAGATAAATATTAGTCTAAAATAATCTAGTTTTAAGGTAGACTAATTGGAATAGTGAACTTAATTGTTATTACAATATTTATTAGATTAATAATAGTCACTGTTATGCTTATTGTGACTGGGGACATGCTCGTGCTTAACTCTGAAATGTTCCATTCATGTACATTTGTCCTTTCAATTATTTTCTTTTAGTATTAACATATATATATATATATATATATATATATATATATATATATATATATATATATATATATATATATATATATATATATATATATATATATATATAATAAAAAAGAAGGGAAAATTTACTGTTGGTTAAGAGAAGTGAAGCTTTCTTCACATTCTATTTTAGTTGTCATAGCAACAGTAAACAATTGCTGCAGTTTCTAAGAACACTGTGAACCTGTGAAGTGCATTTAGCCTCACAGACAACCAATAATAAGAAAAAGTAATGTTGTTTAGTTATTAAAATGAAAAACAACCTAAGCAAGGTAAAATAAATACATAATAGGACTATTTGTAAATATTTTATGATTTATCCTCATAGGATTCCATATTCATGGAAACACAACTGAAATGTTCCCAAACTACATGTGCACTTAAATGTATCTGCTTGATTAAAAAGTATTACTCAGTTTAACATGCTGATTCCACAAGCTGTCTGCACTGTAAAAGTTACATTTTATATGTTACTTGAAATTGGCAGTCTCTAGAGCACATGAAAAGATACATATTGCTTTTTGCAACATGTTATCATTGCAGTTGCCTCACACTCTGTACAAACTCACTTGGTAACTGATAGCTATTCATTTAAAATATCAGTTTAAATATTAAATGTGCCCTTGAAATGCTATTGACATTTTGACAAAATATAATCTGAACTGTAAAATGAATGACTTGAAAGAAGTGAAGTAATGCATAGATTTCAAAGACAGTTCTTTGCATTACAGTATAAGTAAAAATTTATGTTCACTAGGAAGTATTGAAATGTTTAGTCTTCCAGTTAAAATCGCTTACTGTCAACATTTTGCGAAATCAGAAAGTTTGAAGAGCTAGGAAATTACAATTATTTGTCTTTATAATGATTATTAGACAGATGTTAGACTCTGCTTTGTTTAATGAATTGTGACACATGTTTATGAGGAAAAGTGAACTCAGTTACTCACATTGGACTACACATTTCTGGAAACTCAACTGAAATGTCCACAAATTACTTGTGAACTTAAATGAAACTGCCTGATTAATAAGCATAACTTACATTAACAACCTGAATCCATAAGCTATCTGCTCTATATATGCTACATTATATATGTCACTTGCATATGACAGTCTCTAGAGCACATGAAAAAATACATATTATTTTTGCAACATGCTATACGTGCACTAACCATACATTCTAAACTAACTCAATTGGCACCTGACAAGTTATTTTTTTGAAACATCACTCTAAATATTAATTGTGCCCTTGAAATATTGTTGCCATTTTGACAAAACAAAACCTGAATTGAAAAAGGAATGATTTGAAGAAGTGAAGTATTGTACAGATTTCAAAGACAACTATTGACACTACAATATAAGTAGAAATGTATGCATGCAAGGAAAAATTGAAATGCTTTACACTTTTAGTTAAAATAGCTTATTGTTAACTTTTTTCTTTATCAGAAAATTTAAAGAGCTACGAAATTATTTCTATTTTTTCTTTATAATGTTTACTAAAGTGATGTTAGTCACTGACTTGTTTAATGGATTGTGAGTCATGTACAAGATGGACTACTGAATGTTATTTCTGTTTACCTATGTTTGCCGAATTTCTTTTATTAGTACTGATTTAAAATGAGGGAAAGAAAAGGAAGTGAAATCTCTGTTTTTGGTCAAGGGAGGAAAAGCTTAAGAGTATTCTAAGTGCATCGAGAACTCTCTAAGATGCTCTAAGCACTATTTGATTAATACTTATCTAAGGTAAGTCTTGATTACCATATGGATACCTACACATTCATTCTAGACCCGATCTGATTACCAGTTCCGGAAGCAGGAGGTGCCCTATGCAGGATGGGAATTGTCAGGGTGATCATAGTTCATTCTTAGACTCTGCTTTGTAAATCTATAAATATGCAAAAGCACTGCAATACTCAGTGTCAGGATACCACTGATAAGCCATGTCTTTTCATAAATGTAAGTTGAAGTTGGTGAGCTGAAGAGTGGGAAAGTAAAGGAAGACAGTACACCTACAGTAAATTCATATTTCATTGATAATCACTCATTGTCTCCTACAGAGTCCTTTTAGTCAAATTATTTTAGTAATAATCTAGTTGTTGTTGGCTTATTCAGTGTATGCTTCTCTGTTGCATATAATTTATCCAAAATGACATATCTGACATGTTTGGGATCTCTTAAGAGTAACTAAATATTGGATATTTTCTAAGTCAACATAATAATTGTTTACACTACTAACATTCCATCCTGATATATAAAATACTATAGAATAATAATAGAATAATATAGAATTTTATATCACTTTTAAGAAAATTCTCCATATAATAATTTAACATATGGAGTTCAGTTGATATTGTTGGTAAAAGGTATGAGTGATAATCCAAAAGATCTATCTTTATCTATTGGATTAGGAATGACTTTCATTCCATGTTTAATGGGAAATTCATATTTACTTGTATTTGATACTTTAGAATTAATGTTTTATAGAAGTACTTTTTTAAAGCCTGACCAGAATTTTACCCTACTTGTATTTAAAGAAGAAAGAACATTAAATTACACTCACAAATTTACACACATAAAAATAACATTCAGTGTTATCAGAGAATATAGTATAACTACTATAATCAAAAAAAAAAAAAAAAGAACCAAAATGTTTCTTCCAACAATGACTTAAAATGGATTTAACATTCTTATCATTAAATACTAATGGCTTAAATAATGCAAATAAAAGATCAAATTTACTAAAATATTTAAATCTATATAAGGCACAAGTAGTATTTCTCCAGGAAACACATTTTAAGACTAATGATAGCTTTATTTGGAACCCTAAGGACTATACTTAGCTCAATCCTCATATAGAACAAAGGCAAAAGGAGTATCAATTCTCTGGAAGAAAAACATAATCACTCCAAAAGTTATTTATAAATATGAAGACAAAGGTTTACTAGCATTTTTTATCATTAAATTTAATAATAGAATATGGACCTTAGCTAATCTATATTGGTTCCCATGAATTGGTGCAGGAATGGTTAAAAAACACCTAGATTTTATTTCCAATAATTATAAAGGAAATCTTATACTGGGAGGAGATGTTAATTGTACTTTAGAAGCTTCTGAAACCACCAAGAAGTCTTTTTGCATAGCAACTATTTCAAAATCCTTAAAAAGATGGATTGATTCATTTCATTTAATAGACACTTTTAAAGTAAAAGATGATAAATCCTTATTATTTTCCCATAAAGACCATAGATTTGGAACACAAACCAGAATAGACAAATTATTCATAGTTCAAGAGTTACAAATAAAAATCCTCAACTTCTCAATAGTTCCATGCCCCTTCTCAGATCATGACTCTCTGATAATGAAGCTCCAAATAGAGTTTAAACCTTTAATCCTCTCAACTAGAATTCCATCATATATCATGAAAATTAAAGAATTCAGATCCTGGATGTTGTCAGAACTGCAATTATTTCTTGAAATTAATAATACAACAGAAATCAGTAGAGTCATGGTTTGGGACTCATTAAAAGCATATTTATTTGGTTAAGACCCTTAGCTGGTACAAAATCAAAGTTAGAGAGTGGGAATCTGAATCATTAGACCTGCAAACCAGACTCTTGACAGCAAAATCTAAAAAAAAAAAAAAAAAAAAAAAAACGAATTGTCCAGAAGTTAAAAAAGAAATAGAGGAATTAAATAAAAATATAATGAAATTCTAAAACACAAAACTTGTCTAGCCTTGGAAAAATTAAAAGTAAACTAATTACATATCTACATAACTTATCTACAAGAATTAAAATGCAATGTAAAGCAAATAAAATTAGTAGTATATATCATGATAAGAAAGGGAAAACAGTATCAGATATAGGAGACATCCTTGAAGCATTTCGGTTCCATTATATGGAACACTTCAAAAAAGAAAATTTAGATACCAACCAAACCTTATTAATATAAAACATTTCCGAAAACTTATAACTAGACCTACAAAAACCTTTATCCTACAAAGAAATTGTTAACAAGAAAAAAGAAAGTAAATCTAACAAAGCTACAGGGATAGATGGTATAATTAGGGAATTTTACAAACTCTTCCTTTCAACAGTAATCTCCCTTTTTCATAAAACTTTGCTATAAGTCCAGTCAGAAGCAAAAATACCACCCTCATAGAAATGTTCTCTCATAACACCAATTCTAAAAGATAATAAACCATCAGACCTTTGCACCTCATACAGACCTATATCATTACTGAATAATAATGATAATATATTCATGTCAATCCTAGCTAACAAAATGAAAATCCCACTTTCAAAGACAATTAATAATGATCAAACTGGATTTTTATATAACAGGCACACACATGATAATATTAAAAAGATACTTACTCTTATAGATTATGTGAATAAAGAATATAGAGAAACACTTGTAATCAGATTAGACACAGAAAAAGCCTTCGATTCCCTCAACTTTGATTCCCTCAACTGGGAATATATATTTAAAACTTTAGCATTATTTCAATTTCCTCCTCCCTTCATCTTCTTACTAAAAAACATATATATTAATAACTTAGCCTACATTAAATTAGGTCCTTTCACCTCAGAATCTATCCATATAACGAAAGGTACTGAACAAGGATGCCCCCTTTCTCCTATTTTATTTGCTTTGGCTATAGAAATACTTGCAGAAATAATAAGCAATAATCCAAGAATAAAAGGAATAGAAGTTGATGACCAGTACGTATCTAAATTAATGCTTTTTACTGATGATATTTTATTAACCCTATCAAACTCCAGAGAGTCATTAGAAGAGCTAGAAGAAGTAATGGAGAAACTTTATAAGATTTTAGGACTACACTTTAATAGATCAAATAAAAATTTGTATTTTTAAATAAGAAATAAGAACTACAAGTTACAGATAAATCCATCATAGGAAAACAAGAACTTACGCTAAATTATTTAGGAATAGTGTTATGCAAAAATATAAACAAAACAATATTAATAAATTATAAAAACATTATCGAAACAATAAAAATATATATAGAAAAGCAGAACAAAATTATATTAACTTTTGAAGACAGATTGCAATGAATAAAAATGGTCTTCTTGCCAAAAATACACAGTTAATTCCTGAAAGATGCATTCTTAAAGAAATAAACTCATGTTTAATAAATGTTTTGTGGTATCTCAAAAAGAATAGAATAGCTCTAACTCATCACAGTAGACCCTGGAAACAAGGAGAATTGAACTTCCCAGAAATAGAAACATATAGAAAAGTATCTGTGCTTAAAACTACAATAGACTGGATAAACTCAAATTATTTTGCCAACTGGAAAGAATTAACAATGGCTATAATAACAAATTAATTTAATCTGTTAAAAAAATTGTAATAGTAGACAAATCAAATAAACCCTGGTACATACTATGCATAAGTGTACAATATAATATAGCAAAACCTTCTAAAACAACACTGATTAATCATTACATCAATTCCTTTAGGAAACTTATCAATGCAATCGTAGATCTAAAACTTTGGTTTGACCTTTTAAGCCCATTTACCATCACTAAGAACTTTCCTCACAAAATATATAGGGAAACAATAAACTCCTGGGAACAAAATGGATTCTTATGCTGGTTTCAATGTGTAAATAAATTAAATATTTAAGATATACATATAATAAAAACTGCTTACAATATTCCAACACAGGACTGGTTAACCTTACAAAGCATTCTAATGTACACTCAAGATTTATGCAGATTAATTAATAATTCATTTAAAGATATTACAAATCTAATACGTTTTCTGTATGAATTTATATATAATAGTTGTGAAAAGAAAAATTCCATTTCAAATCTATATAAATAGTTAATAACATATAAAACAATTCCCAAACCATCATACTGACAGTTCTTAACAAAATGTCAGTCATTGCAGTTAACAGAAGAAATTAAAACTAACATCTTACTATCAGTTAATTACACCTCTAACACACAGTACTGGAAAATATTTAACTGGAAGTACTTACATAGAGCATTTTTAACACCAGATATAATTAAAAAGATCAGTACTACTACAAATGTTTTGTGTAAACAGGTGTAAGTTTATTGATATAATACAGGCGAGCCAGGGTCCTAATCCACCAATCTCCAAGTTTTATTAATGCTGTTCCACTGTAATTTATATAAAAATTAACAATATAAAATAATTATACATAAAAATAACTAGGTATAGCATGTAGCTTGAGCATACACATGACATCAGATATATTAAATGGTAACTGTGGGTATCAGTACAATTCATCATCAGCATCATCATCATCACCATCAACCCTATTTTTCACATTTTCTACATGAGATTGGGCTATTGTGTTAACTGTCACCATCTCTCTGGATTTGATGCCATACTCCTGCCTTCTTCGGCACTCATGCCTGACTTACCCAGATCTTTTCTCACACAATCCATCCACCTCTTTACTGGACATACTTGTTTCCCCTTACCTTGTTCCTGTCTGTCCCAAATCTTCTTCAACAGATTGTCTTTGGCTTTTTTGCACATGTCCAAACCACCATAATCTGTTCACTTTGATCTTTTCTGCAATTGGAGCTACTTTGGCTTCTGCACTTATAGCCTCATTTCTTTGACTGTCTCACAGTGGCATCCTACCATCCTTCTCAGGCACTTCATTTCCATTACCTCTAGTTTCCTCATCTGTTCTACCTTTACTGCTAAGGTTTCTACACCATATAAAACCGCTTACACCACTGTCTTGTGCACTTTATTTTTCAGCTTCTTTGATATTCTTCTGTCATTCACTGCACCTGAGATTCTATGCCAGTTGGTTGCAACCCCTCTGACTTTAGCTTTGACCTCTTCATTCAGACTTACCTTCTTCTCAACCACTCCTCGCAGATACTATCTTCCCTTCTATCTGAATTCTCTGCTTCTTCTAATTTCCCCAATTTGCTGCCATTACCACTGTCTTATCTTTTCTTAGTTTCATCCCATACCATACCCCTATCCTTTGCTGAAGTTCTTGCTCAGAGTCTGCCTGTAATGCCACATAATTTACATATAACTTTGTTGATCTGCCCCCTCTGATCTGTTTGCTAATGTAATCCATCAACAGTATAAAGAGTAGGATCAGAGCTGAACCCTGGTGCACACCCACTCCCACCGGGAACTCCTCTGTGAGACCAACCACTGTTCGTATTTGAGTCATCAGGTCCTTGTACATTGCCTGCACTAATTATGCCAATGTTTCTAGACCTTTGAACCATTGCAGTACTGCCCAAATCAGCTTTCTTAGAACATTGTCATATGCCTTCTCCAAGTCTAACAATACCCAGTTGGACTCTTTCATCATCTCTAGCTTCATCTCAACTATAGCTGGATGGCACCATGGTGCAGCAGTAGCACTATCGCCTCACAGCAAGAGGTTTTTCAGTTCGATCCTTGGCTGGAGTGCCTTCTGTGTGGACTCTGCATGTCCCCTCTGCATTCATGTAGATTTCCTCTGGGTGCTCCGGTCTCCTCCCATGTTACAAAGACATGCGTTTAGAGAGTTTCTTTCCAGGCCTCTGTTGAAAATTGGCTTCATTCCAAGTCGGACTTTCCCGGTTAACAAATGTTATATAAATAAATAAATAAATATCTCACTGCAAACATTGGGTCAGTTGTGCTGCATCCTGATCTGAATCTGAACTGCTCATCTCCCATCTTACATTTCTACTACTCTGCGTATCTGTTTATCAGTCATCCTTTCCACAACTTTCATACAATGTGACAGGAGTTTGATAACACTGCACTGCCCACAGTTGTAGATGTCCCCTTTGTTCTTGTACACTGTCACTAGTATACTTATTCTCCAGTCATCTGGGATGTGCCTTTCTCTCCCCACTGCTATCAGTACCCTCAGGAGCCATGTCTTCCCTATATCACCCGGCATCTTTAGCATATCTGCTGTGACTTCATCTGGGCCTACTGCTTTCCCTGACTTCATTTTCCTTAGTGCTATTCTTAATTCTTCTAGAGTGGGGTCTCACCATATGCTGTATCTGGGCAGTACAGCTTCTGTAGTTTTTTTTTCTCATAAGTTGCTGAAAATACCCCTTCCATCTGCCTTTGATGTCCTCTGGACTGGTGAGCAGGTTGTTGCTGAGATCCCTTAGGAAGGGTGTCTGACTATCTTATTTGTCTTTCTGTCTTTACCTTGCAACCTGATATAGTTTATTTATGCCACCTACTGAATCACTTTACAGAAGATGATAGAGCTCCTCTGATGCCCTGTTCTTTGCTATTGCAACTCCTTTCTTAGCTTCTTTGTTAGCCAGCCAATATTCTTTCCTAGCTTGGTTGGTCTTTTCTCTCTTCAACTTTTTCCTGAACTCCTTTTTTTTATGACTTCCTGGACTTCTACATTCCACGACCAGTTTTCCTTATGTACCTTATTTCCATACCTACTTTGGTCACATATTCCCTGTAGTCCTCACACCTGCTCTTTTGAAGCACTGCCATTCTTCTTCAACTCCAACTATTTCCTCCTTTTCATGGGGTGTTAGAGCCCTGAGTAACAAGTGAGGATGATATTTTTTCAAAAGAAGTTCAACAGCTTAATACTCTTTTTTTAGGAAGGGGTTATGAATCTGGCCTGCTGTCAGAGATCATACAAGAATTTATTTTACTTAGACCAGATAAAGCTAAACCTATTTCAAGAACTGTTTCCACTAATACTAAAATAGTTCACTAAAGTGTATTAGATGTTAATAAAAGGTCATCAGATGTACAGTATAGGGGGGCATTTCCACTACCTATCACTACTGACATGACTGTTATCAAAAACATTTTAAGAAACAATTGGAAAATTATCCTAGGGAACAAGGAGATGGCTGATTTGATAGGAAATAAGCTATTTACTTACAAAAAAAAATCTTTAAATGGTAAAAATATTTTAGAAACATCTGGTGTTTCAAATTTTAGTAGTAGGAATAAGTGTGGGACATATAAGTATGGGGAATGCAAGTATTGTAAATTTTTATAGTTCCAGTATTTATTTAAAAGCTGTTAATAAAACAATAGTAGCCAGGGACAGATTTAACTGTGATTCCTGTGTGGTTGTTTATTTGGCTTTCTTTGAAACATGTCCAAGCTATTTTATCAGGAAGACCATTAGGGAGTTAGCAAAAATAATTTATGAACATGTATCAGCCATAAAACAAGCCCCAGGATTTAATAAAATCTGTTTAGGCAACATGTAGACCCTACACGGAATGTATCTGTGTACACAGCCATGGTTCTCTCTCAGCAGCACAGCATGCATATAAATGATGGCTCACTGCCAAGGGAAAACCAAGGAACAGAGTTATTGAATCAGTGTAGTGAGAGGTGTAGTGGCTACCCGTGGCTGTGGATGAGTGTGAGGATCCTTGTAATGCTCCCCACCACTGTTGTAATGTTGTGAAGTGTGTCAAATGTATACTATGTCATTTTTATAATCTTTATTTTCTTCATGTTTGTAAGGCACAGAGCACAGAAATGCTAAGCTGTGCTCACATACAGTCAGCTGACACCTGCCAGACATCTAAAAATGGAAACCGGATGTAATTAATTATCATAATTAAATATTTTTATGTTTTGTTCTTTTTTATTTTTTTGTTTTGTTTTTTATTGCCATTTGCACAGCACGTCGTGGAGTGCAGCAGAGCCGAGCAGAGCTTATACATACATAGCCGACACCTGCCAGAATCTAAAAATAGAAACCAGATGTAATTAATTATTTATTTATAGGTGTGTTTAAGCATTTTTGCGCAGTGCAGTTCAGTGCTCAGCAATGCTAGCAGGTAGCTACATGGGTATAGTTACGGCATTATGTGTAGTAGATGCTGAGTTCAAGTCCATAATGGCAGAATATGTCTGTAAATGAATGTACTATTTTCCATAATTTAATAAAAGTATTGTGAAATTTGAAACTGCTGCACTCTGCTAAGCACTGCTTATTTATGCTAAGCATAAACATGTTAATGGCTACCAATATTTGTCCAGTGCTATGCAACACAGCACTTTTTTGAATGCTGCATAATGACATGTAAGGGTGGGAAAACAGCCTATAGTAAACCCATTTGGTGGGAATTCTGCACCATTCATTGGAGTTCAATCAACTGTTTGCATGACAGGCAGTGTTGCTGAAGGTGTGTACTTTTGGGCACAGAAGTGGGGTTTTCAGGAGTCCAGGGTCGTGGTTGGGTTACTGGTACAAAACCATGCACCCTGGCTGATGCAGGGTGGATTCCAGGGCTCAGGGTATAAGGTGGAGACCTGGGACTGTTTCACCATGGAACTCACCAGTGCTATCGGTATCCCCCACACAGGTGAGCAGTGTTGTCACCATTACGATGACCCAAAAAGAAGAAAGAGGGGAGCCTTGGACACCTGGGTCCAAGATGCTAGAGATGGGAATGCCCCACAAGTATGTAAGCATGTCTTCTTCTGTCTTACCAAAGTGCAAGCTGAATGTCTGCAAAACTGGTATGAATAATGATGTGCTGGTCTCTCAACAGTCTGCAGCTGAGAGGGCTTGCAATGTCAAGTCCCATGCTGGGCACCTAGCCAGGTTGCACAGTGAGCATGGTAAGTACAGATTTAGTATGCTAACTGAAGTGCAATAAGCAAGAAAGAGTAAAAGTTTATTGCAATAAAGTAAACACAAGAAAAACTGTAGTGCAATACATGGGCAAGTAGAACTGTAGAGCAATAAATGGGCAATTACAGCTGTAGTGCAATACATGAACGATAACAAATGAAGTGCAATAAACAATAAACAATACCAATAACAGTAAGCAAAATGGTATTCAACAGGATTGTGTTGTCATAACGATTGCATTAGAGCTGTATGCATTGATTGTCTATGGTAAGGTTGCTGCAGTCAAGTGTAACACTGTCATAACTATAGAATGCAAAACTAATGGCTTGCAAACTGTATTACTTAACTCATAGTACTGGCCAAGGCTGTCTCCAGGCCAATATTGGTTACATGATGCTCTCTGTTCCTCCTACTTCAGGTAATAAAAGTATATGGCTGAGGTAGCCCACTCCATGGTCAGGTGTTGTCTGTGTACTTCATAAATATTTCAAAGCAATAATAAAACAAAAAAATGTTCACCAGCATTGTTGATACTAAAATAAAGCAGTTTTAATATATGCAGTACGGTTATATTCCATGCATGTGTGTTCTACTGTCAGTACAGTCAAATATAACACTGTAATAGTTCTAGAATGCAAAAGGAATGTCATGTAACATGTATGGTTAAACCCATAGAATGGGTGAAGGTTTCTCCAGGCCATTACCAGTCACATGATGCTCTCATTATTCCCCACCCAAGAACAAAAGGTATATGGGTAAGGTGGCCCATGTTATGAGCAGATATTGGATGTGGACTTTACAGATATTGCAAAGCAGTACCAATAAAAAGTGTTCACCAGCAGTGTTGATTCTAAAATAAAGCTGTATTAATATATGCAATATGGTTGTAGTCCATGCATGAGTGTTCTACTGTCACTGCAGTCAATTATAACAGTGTAATAGCTCCAGAATGCTAAATTAATGTCCTGTAACTTGTATTGCTCAACTCATAGCATGGTTCAAGGTGAGCTGCAGCCATAGCCGGCTTTAGGCACCAGCAAACCCTACGGTTGCTGGGGGCCCCCAATTCCTGGGGGGCCCCCAACCACAGCAAGTTATGTTATCCTGATAATTTGTAACATGTCTGTCAAACCAACAAAAGCTAGTGCAGCAATCTTGTATATTTAAGAAAGCAGGTGGATAATAACTCGTATTTGTGTCTCCTTTAAAATTCAAAGATATCTCTGGTTATAGTAACAGTATTTTATCAGGTAACAGGCTTCACAATTCCATTAAATATTTTACCACTGATGCAGTGCCACAAGCCCTACTGGTGAACATTATTTCCACTAAAGCTAACAACATAGCCAGCATTAGGTACCTGCAATACCCGTGGCTGCAGGGGGTCCTTTAGTCATCCTTGACTGTGTGGGGGCCCCACAAAAGCTGCTGCTGGTTGGGGAAACTAAGGATTAAAAAAATGTATTAATTTCACAATTATGGTCCTTAACCTGAACATGGCTGTGATACGACTCTTTTAGGATAAAGCTGATAATGGACATGAGCAAGATAAGCACTAGAGAGATCAATAGCCCAGAGTGACTGATCTCACTGCATACCTTCCTCAGGGATGGTTTTCTCTTTCATGGAGTTTTATAAATACTGGCAGAAAACTCGATACTATAACTCTCAACTTCTTTGCCGAAGAATTCATCTCGTTGCTAAAAATAATAGCAGAATAAAGTCTCAAAATTAAGAACACACTTTAAATATTACTCTAATTCACTTAAAAAAGTTAATAGAATAACAGCTATTGCATAAACATCCATTTTTTTGGACAATAAGTATAAAACTCTGATGGCTGGATTTATTGACTGTCTGTAATTTTGAATGGTTTACCAGCAAATCAAAGTTTTTACAAAAGACAGACCAAAATTATAAGCAAAACCAGGTCTGTGAAATCAGGAACAGTAACGTACATGCACTACTCCTCGATGAGGTAAATAAAAGTGACTTACCCCGCTGCTGTTTGTTGACTGCTAAACAGCAGTCACTGATGTGGTGTAGGAGTATCAGTGTTGCACAATGTATTGCTATTTGCTGAAATAAGTACAAGACTAATATTGCTATGGCTTATACTTGCGTGTGTCTTTGTAAAAAATATCACTGATTTTTATCTGAGCACACACCCAGTAATGCTAGGACACATGTTATTCTTGGGTATCAGTAAAAAATACAGCTAAGAAGTAATTATATTTCAAAAGTAAGGCATAAAATATATCATAAAACATTCAGACACTTCGATCTTTTAGGATTCTGGTGGCCCATACTCTCTAGACTGTATATATGGATACAGGAGGCTCTCAGTCATCCTTGACTGTGCGGGGGGCTTCACAAAAGCTATTTATGGTTGGGGAAGAATGAGGAGAAAAAAAACATGTATTAATTTTCTGATTATGCTCTTTAACCTGAACAGGGCTGTGATATGACCCTGTTAGGATAAAGCTGATAATGGCCATTGCTCTCAACTACACCCATTCTAAAACCAGCCATGCTTAGATGTGTGTGTACAGAAAACTGCTTTAGCTTACATGTGTGTGTGTGTGTGGGGGGGGGGGGGCTGGAGATTGTGTGGTTATTACATTTTTAATTTTCATCACTGTAAAACCTTAGGGGTGTGCACAAGATATCAGTAAAGCTAATGTTTGGCTTAAGGATAGTGTGGTTAATGTTTGTTTTACTTTTCTGACAGACCTCACAACTGTACAAAAAAGTTTACTACAACATCTGTACAGGCAGTGTACTGTCTAGGAACAACAAAGCAGAATACATTATTGTAATCATTATTTTTTTCACATTCTTCATAGTCATACATCAAGGAATATATACTGGTGGCTGTCTTTGGCGGCTATGGGCGAGGAGTGAGGAGGCATGCTATATAAATGTATGTGAGCAGTTTCTTGAAATACATGACTGTGGCAGTTTGTACCTCTGATTTCATCCCAATCTAGCACCAGTGGGATCCATAAGCAGTGACTGTCTTTTTGGGAGAGGTTAGGGAAGCAGGCAGTATTCTGGGACAGACCTGTGTATCTTCACAGCAATTGGCTTGTTAGCTTATTATGAGCTACTATTTTGTCAGCTATGACCATTTAGCTTTGGGCACAACTTAATACCTTCCTTGAAAGACAAAAAATAAAAATAAGACTGAAATTATTTTCTTACTCATAATTTTAGTTTAGGCTACTGTTTGGATTAAAAGCTTGGGAAATGCTTTAAAGTGCATCTATAACCCTACAACTTCTTGGATCCTGTTTTTTTTTTTTTTTTTTTGTGCTGTTTTCTAAATGATTACTACTGTGCTGTGTTGAGTAGGAAAGGTGTATTGAAAGGATGCCAGGAAAACTAAAGCTGAACAGAAACACTGAATTTCTTTTAGTTTATGCCATCATTGGATGAAAAGGTTGAGTAAAAAGGACAAAAAAACTTAATGTAGTTCTTAGCATATAGAAAGTTGTGGTGTTTTGAAAAAGCTGAAGAATGAGGCAAAATGTGAGAAAAGAAAGAAAAAAAATGTGTATCGTATGGGGAGCCCAATATGGGGGAAACAGAGGGGAGGACTGGAGGGTATGTGTGTGTGTGTGTGGGGGGTCTGAAACAGTAGGCCTAGGGTGCCATTTCACACAAGTCCAGACAGTTACATAGAGTTGTTGTGATGTATCATTGTTGCAAATAAATGCCAGTAACTGTGAATGTCCCTTTGTGAGATGAGCCAACATAGTGTGGTACACTGACCTGTTGTAATGCAAGAGCATTGTAACTACAAGTTAGACTGTGTGTACTACTTCTAAAAGCTTGCAGCATAAACTAAGAGGTTGCTTAAGAGGGGTGGCAGTGACAAGGTGATACTTACACTGGAAGTGCCCAGGGGTCCCCCAACTTGAAATTTGCTGGGGGCCCCCAAAATGCTAACACCGGCCCTGGCTGCAGCACACTATCAGTCATGTAATGCTCACATTTTCTCTCTCCCCAGAAACAAAAAAGTATATGACTGTGATAGCCCATGTTATGAGCAGATATCGTGTTTAGAGTTCACAGAGTTTTAAAATCAATTAGATTCAGATATAAATATGTCTACTTCCAGTATGGCTGTATTCCTTGCATGTCTGTAGTAAGATGCTGCAGTCAATGATTATATTATTTCCAGATGTCCCCTGCAGTCACAGCTATTGGGTTCTATTCCCATGCCTGGCAACTAAGGCATGATGGCTGTCTAGTTTATGTATTGTACACAAACATGCCTCACAAGTCTCACAATTTCTCGTACTGGACTTAATATCGCATAATCTGTCTGTCACAGGATTGCCACAGAAATGATTACCTGGAATGCAAAGTACACAATCAGACAGAACAGTTGCACATCATGTGGATTTATTTAACTATCAGAACAACTTGATAGTTATATAAGTCCCCATGATGTACAACTGCTCTGTCTAGTTGTGTACCTGCATTTGTTATCGATTGGCCCATACTGTCCCATGCAACAGCTTGAGAGGTATGTATGTGCTACATCACTTATAGGAGACTTGTAGTCACTGTACACAGAACTGACAATAAGCACCTGTAGAGTAAATATTAGCACTGTTGCAGGGATATAATCTGCAATGTCACTGATGGACTGTTTTCTCTCTCTCCCCACCCCTTACTTTCATGTATTTCTTATTGTAATTTACTATTAAGGTTTATTATTAACATATTTTGTTACAATAATTATATTTTGGGAAATGTGGTTTATTATTGTTATGTGTTATTATGCATTCATATTAACATATCTTGTTAAACTAATCATATGATTGCCCTTATGTTTTAACTGTTACTGGCATGCTGTTAACATACTGACTGTTCTGTTATTTCATGTTGTGTCACACATAATATACATAGCAATGTTTATTATGTGTGACACATCATTTACATTGCTATGTATTTGGGTTAATTAAAATAATGTTCCATGCTGTTAATACTAACAATGATTTGTTCATAATTAACCTCATCTTATTGCTATACTTCAATTACCCCAGCACATCAAGGTAGGCTGGTTCCAGCTGATTCCCCTACCTTGCCTCAATCGGCCATGGCACCAGGTCCCAGCATGTCTGTGACCCAGACCGGTGATGAATCCTCTGCTGCCCGTGCACTACCTGAGGAGTCGGGTAGTACCGCCCCATGGGACGGGGCCCGGACCCCCTCTGGAAGTGGTGGTGGAGGGGGTGCTGTCATCCATGATGAGCTGCCATCTTGGTGCACAGGATAGTCTACTGTGGGTTTGACCACCACCTGCACCAAATTGAGGGCATTCTGGCTGACCTGGTGGGGCAGCCTCATCCTGGTGCCAAGCCTCAAGTACTGCCACTCTCAAGGCACTGAAGGAGCAGTACCCACAGTCCCCTGGGTGGGGATGTGAGTCATGCTGCTGCTATCTGGAGGAAGATGGTACTTGGATTCCACAAAACCCTCCCTCTCCAAGGTGTTCACCCCCCTCATGTATCACATACCACCCCTCTCTGCTGTCTTGTCTGTCTGTAAAGGCATCCTTATCTACCCAACCCACCTCCCCCACATGTACCTATCACCCTTCCTCAACATTCCACTCAAACCTTAAAAAAAAAAAAAAAATGGGCACCTGTCCCAAAAAAAAAAAAAATCACCCCATACATAGTTCTTCATTTCGCATACATGTTCACTGGACACAAATAATTGTTTCAATGGGCTTGACAACTCAGTTATGTTGTCCTCACACCTCTCTCTGTGGATGAGAGTTCAAATCCATGTACATATTCTGTCAAAGTACACAATTGTTGCCGTTGAAGAAATGGATAGCTATGATTGTTTCCTACATCCTTCCTGCACATGCCTACCTGACTTCCACTATGCTTTTCCCCCCTGCTTGCACCCCATTTCACCACTTTCCTATCTCCCCATTTTTTTATTCTTTATATTTTTAGCATGATGCTCACTAAGCTCAGCTAAACAGAGCTATATTGATTATATGTGTCCTTAAAATTCTATTACACATTTACGAAATAAACACCTGTTCTATGATTCAAACCTGAGACCATCACACCTGTAGAACAGTGAATCATCCTGCAACACCACACAACTCTTACTTAAAGTAGGTGCTTTAAAAATACATAGTAATTCACAGTTACAGTCATTAAGCACATCTCAGCATAGCTGCCTGCGCGCCACGTCGTGCAAACTTGAATAAAACTGAATGGAAACATGGAAGTGTTCCCGAGACTGTGTTGCAATAGTACACCACTACAAAGCCAAAGACATACTAATGGATGTAAGCGAGGCCTCTGATAGCAGGTACATGTGTATTTCTATCAGCAAAATGTAGAAAGACACCTGCTAAGGCATTAATGGCAAAATACATATGCAACTAGGACCTTGGTACAGAAATACATCCATATAAAGCCTTGCACATACAGATGGATGTAGAACATGAAGTCACAGCCTGCTGGTGTGCACATATGTCTTGCAAATACATCTGCTGCAGAAGTGACTCAGTAGCTCAGTTTGTTAAATGCCTCATAAACAGTGCGTTTTTGCCACACACAGTCCTGGGTTCAAATTCAGTGGTGTGTAGCACTGCATGTTTAGTATTGTGAAGCCAGCAATTAATGACAGACTCATTAACTCTTTATTCACACAACGCATGTCAAATGAATTGACTGTTTTTAACTGATGGATGTCAAAGGCCTGCAGGTAGAAACACACTTCACATATCCCTATAGCAAATGTATATGTGCAAAAATTGTCATGCCATGCAGTAATATGCATTCACAGAGAATGTCACCTCAGGTACTGCGAATGAGGGTCACTAATATCAGAGCGCACCACACAATCCTTTCAGAGTCACAGTGCAGATTACCACAGCTGAACAACGAACATACCCATCTTGCTCAAGGACACACCAAACATGTTGCCTAGTACTCTCTTATTGATACCGTTCCCTAACAGACTTACCTTAAACACATGGCTTCATTGGAGTATAGAGGGTACTCTCACTCTGGGCCTGGCTCTACAACAAGGCTGACACAGCTCACACAGTTACTGCTACAGCTTGTTGTCCTACAAAGTCTTCAGACTCTCTGCCTGTGTCTATTACCTGCAACAGTAGCTGCAGCCTGTAGCATATTCACCTCCATGTAAAGGTTTCTGCTGCAGACCTACCCTGTGCGATGATGTAGTCTCCTCACCCCAGTAATGTCCACCACAGCATATCAGAAAGGGCTCCTAATCTACATGAAGACCTTATATATTTTACAGTGGCTGTATGTCATTGGCTGATGATAGTGCACATCAGCTGTGTTGGCTACAATTAGCATTTTAGAACCACAGATTGGTTTAGAGGTAATCACCTGCTGCTGGGAAGCATGTTTAAAAAAGAAGCAGTTGGCTATGGGGAAGCTTTCTGTATGAGTCCTTCCTCACACAGAGCATGCCATTGTGACAACTATACTATCACCACATGCCAACAGAGGAGTGCTGCACTCCATTAGGTATGTAAATGTTTGTGTACTACAGGTTGCAGATGGGTGAATAGACTTATGGGGAATAGTGATTACAGCATTAAGGCTGACTTAGACCTGTGATACTGACATGTCAGTGAACTCCTGCTGCTTTACACCTACACAGGATGTACAAAACATCAAGGGTGCATTGTCTTTTGTCATTGTGGCACACTGGTATTGTTGGACTGTCCCTTTATAGTGGCTGTAATGCCACACTACTATTCATGTAGCATTGTTCATATGACATATTATCAAGGGATTGCCCATAGGGGACACACCACAGTAGACAAGAGTGTTGGGTGTATGATAATACAGTAGTAACTGTCATGGCCAGACAGGACTAATGCTACGATCTCAGTTGTATCCACACATTTTGTTTGTTTGCACACTGTGGAGTATGACATGTGTGAGCAAGCAGTGGCTAGTGCCAGCCATTTTGGCCTTGCCATATCTGTACATAGTATACATCCACATACGTGATCCTGTAATGTGTTCCCCTTTTGTTGCCTGTCAGGAATTATGTACCGGAGATGCCATGCACCCTTCTCGGATGCGGAGAATGAAATAACACTGCAAGCACTAAGGTAAAATCATCACATCCTACTATCCAGGGGGAGACAAAGCAGGGACCAGCAGGCTGCATTGTGGGCAGACCTTGTCCATGATGTGAATGGCACAGGCCAGCAGGGCAGGACATATGAGCAGGTTCAACACCGGGCAACCGACATGATGAATGCTGCACGATGAAGGGCAGCAGATGTAGCCAGGGATCATGCTGTCACCAGTGGAGGGTTTGTAGTAGAACAACCTCTAGTGGCCACAGCGGAATTCCTGGCATACCTATGCACACAAAACTGCTCCCAGGCAGCCATCATATCATACGTCGTGGAGGTGGATGCCAGTTTCCAGAACTGAGAAGCATACAGGTAAGCTTACTGTGATTGAAATATTGTAGTAGTCATTGTATCAGCCTGTAAATACTGTTATGTGGGTATCAGGTCTTTGTTCTTTGGGGATTTAACCTCAGTTATACACTCATATTTAGATTGCGACCAATATAACACATAAAATAGTAGCTACTGTAAATGTGCGATATATCAATGTATTACCTTGTTGTGCTGCAATATGCAGTGGTACTGACATTACCCAACCGTCAACTTTTCACAGGTCAGTCAGGTATTGCCCAAGGCTGTTGTCTTGCTCCTGGTAGGCATGACACTTGGTTTGTTAAGGAACAATTATATTCTAGTACTGTTAAGGGTCAGAATAATGGCCTATGTAAACATAATTATGTGTGTAAACAGTGTAGGATGTTTCTAATTTCCAGTCTGGAACAGGTACCTAAGATTTCTAGAAGAGGTAGTCACAGGAGTGTAGTTCAACAAACAGATACAACTTGTCAGTTACAGTTAAGAGAAGATAAGGCACCTGATTTACATGAGGCAAGGAATCTAAAATACCTTAAAATACAACAGGTTTTAGGTAAATACATTAGGCAGTGAAAAGTGTATTTCCATATATTTGTTAAGAGAGTTGTACTGGGTTTTTATGTGTTGTTTTTTCAAGTACAGTGTCCTACTGATTAATTAAAAGGTATATATTACTTGTCATGTTTTACTTGATTTACTTCCAGTGATTGTTATAAAGGTCCAGAGTTGAATTTGTATTTAGTTCCGAGGAAGTGCTTTGTGGACGAACATGGAGAAGAAAGTTGTTTGATGCTAATCCAGTTCTGGGTCTTCATTGTTATGAGTCTTGGAGGCTTTTTGTACATAATAGTGCAGATATTAATGTACTGTTTTTTTCTTATTGCAGGGGACTTTGGGCATTGGTGTCTGTCCTCTTCACAACCTGATGTCAGTGTTTCTTCAGACTCTGATGATGATGGTGGCCACAGTGAGGCCACAGTAAGGCACAGATGTGGGGTGGGGCTGAATCTGTTCCAGAGGCAGATATCCCTGTTCTGCCCCCATTGTCGCTGCACATAGTCTGTATGCCCATACATACCCCATGCCCAGAGGCCACAGATATTGGCCAGTCAGAGGATGGGGCCATTGAACAGGAAAGTGTAGCAACTATGGCTCCAGTGAGTGTTGACACTGACCATAGTTAGAAAGCTGGCAAAGTCCCACACAGGCAGATTGACAGGGGTGCTTGTAGGGTCATTTGGCACGTATTTCTGGCCATCATTGAGGTATAGGCATGTTCTGAATGGAACATCAGACATATGCTTAGGGTTATGGATACAGCACAGTCTGACATCTGTGACTGCCTCCACTGTACTGGGCACACCCTGGATTGGTTGACTGATGCAGTGGATAGACGATGAGCTGAGACAGTGTCTGTCTTAGACCTCACATTGTCTGTGTTGGAACATTGTTTGGAGTTGAGTGTCAGACCCATGGACGTAGGTCAGCAACCCTATCTGCTGAAAGTCCATGTGGCCATGCACACCCATACTCCCATAGTAGCAGTTCATCCCGTGGTACAAAAGGGAGGTTGCTGTCCACATCATAATGTGGCAGGCCATGTGCTCATGATTCTGGACAGTCCTATGGGAGACATGGTCCCAACAGACAGCAGTCACCATCAGGTACTAGCACCACTTCCCACTTTGGGTGTAGAGGTGCCAGTCCAACTTTTGGCAGAGTCAGTTCCTGTGTTTGGGACTGGAGATGGTGAACTGTCAACTCTACCATGTATGGCCCAAAGCTGTCCAACATACGCTCATGTAGGGCTAGCACTGAGCTTGACTGTGTGCATGCACACACTTGCACACTCACACCCTACTGTCAAATGCAGGTCACCTACAGACACACACACACAGCACCTCTCCATGGTCCATATTACATGCTCTCCTCCTGACTCACACAAATCCTGTCTACCATTTGGGCCAGCCTAGGCCTCCTGCACCCCCACACAACACCCTGTGCAGGTGATGATACTTGTACCACATCCTTGCCATCTTCACCATCGATGCAGGGAAATGAAGCTATGTGTCTGATGCACAGGTTGACTATATCACTTAACATGTATTTGTATAATGAAGTGTTGGTTTACCGTGCCACTTGTAGTGGTAACCAACAGATACTGTATGCTGGCATTTGTTTCAAATACACCACATACACTGTGAACCTTATGTTGTATGATGTTGTATTAGCTGTATAGCATAGTAGAAGGATGACAGTGTAAGGAAATTAACCTAGTATATGATGTTAGTACTACATGCTTGTAGGAGAGATTTGTCTAGCAGACTGAAACACACCCTTGGAATAGAACCCTGCCTAATGGCACAGTGAGCATCTCAGTGCACCTCAGCACATGCCATCTGTCAGACTGGCTGGGTGACAATCATCTCAACACAGGGCATCTACCTGTGTCTCTCTTGGATGGGGGAAATATGTGCTGATTCTGTAATTACAGGTATGACAATGTCTATGATAGTGAGGGCTGTATGGCCATTATTCTACTGCAAACATCCTATGGTTCCAAAACATGATGTAAAATGCTCTAACAGGCTCACACACAAACATGGCTACATTACATAGGCATAGGAACCATAGAGCGAGGGGATATGAGCGCCCTCCCACTTTTACAGCTGCAGGCTGATTTCTTCACTCTGCAGAGCGTCTTCACCTTTAAGGAGGACCTTGCATGCATTGCATGCATGCACGCAAATGAGGATACAAATACATAAATAAACCTTTCTGGATGTATTTATGTTTTTGCATGCATGCACGCGAATGCAGATGTAAATACATTCCACACTCGCGGACAGAATTTAAGCTGGTAGTTCCATTAAGAGAGAAGAAAATGTGTGTTTGCACTTGTGGCCATCCGGTTAAGAGGGAAGGTAAGAGTGTGTGTGTGTGTGTGTGTGTGTGTGTGTGTGTGTGTGTGTGTGTGTGTGTGTGTGTGTGTGTGTGTGTGTGTGTGTGTGTGTGTGTGTGTGTGTGTGTGTGTGTGTGTGCCTTGTTAGTGGGACTTTTAGGGAAAGTGTATGTAGTAACATCATGTGTACAGTTCAACTTAGTGAAAGGAAAGGATTTGAAGATACTTGTGTACGTGTGTTGGTAGGGTTCCATTCATGAATTAAAATGACTCCGAAATTGTCAGAGCTATGCTGGGTTCTCTTTTCCTTGATCTGGAGACATGATGCCATAGTAATTTATCTCAGTTTTACAGATTTTCCTTAGATTGGAATAAGAAGAGTAATTTTCCTCAGTGGGATTCATTTTCCATTTTATTCCATCCTACATGTATTTATTTCATAACCTGCTTAATATTCTTCATAATTTGTACACTATGAAAAATTACAGCAACCATTGCACACTAGGATAGACGTCCTTGAGGAGTTTGGAAACAAACTCAACAAACACATTAATGAATTGGAATGAATATCCTTACTTATAAGGCTATATACAGTATCCTCTGCCTTGCTCTGCTGATAATATATGCATATATGCTCATGATGTATTTCTCCAGATCAGTTTTAAATCATATAGAAGTGCTTGCTTCAGCTGTTATGAAATACAGTATCACTGCACAATTTAAAGTGATGGGAAGAAGACATGAAGTCTGTCAGGTTTAAATGACAAGAAGTGAGCTTTGCCAGCAACAATCTGTCAAACTTTTAGATATACAGTTGTGAATGTGAGGACTTTTACATAGAATACATTCCTTAAGGATTGTAATTTCCTTAGGAGTTAGCAGAATGGCTTGTGTTAAGAATGCTTAATAGGTTTGTGGAACTGAAAAGAAATGTTTACTCAGACCACTTGGTATATTTGAATGTTCTTTAGGAAAACAAATTTGAATAACAATGCTTCTGAAACTCAATAGTATATCTTTCTGGTAACAGAGACAATGAAAGCTGACTTAGCCATAAATAGAATTGCTTACCTTATGGTTACACTAACAATGTCATTCCAAAAAGATCATGACCCCCATGTATGTATTTTAGATTATGCATGATGGTGTCAAGCCATGCTTTAGATATGACAATATCGTGTTCATAGGTTCATAGGTAGGTATTAGGCTATTGGCCCAAGGGCCTATGTAAGCCTAGCCAATAAGGTTCCCTGGCTTACGCCACCCAAGAAAGTTATTTTCCTGTGCTACTGTCGAGCAGAGACACAGAAGTGATCCCTGGGGTGTGATTCCTATTTCCCATCCACTCATCAAGATTTTTCTTGAAGAGTGCTAATGAAGAACTTTGCTTGACATAGATGGGTAGCCTGTTCCAGAGTATGGGAAGTCTCTGGGACAGGAATCTATCCCTCCAGCAAGTCCTGTTTATTGTGGTGACAAGGTTTAGGTCCCTAGAGCATGTAGCTTGGAGGGATTGGGATTTCTTTAGGTGTAGCATGTCCAACAGCTCTGGGTTTGACATAGCTTTATATGTTAGGCAGAGCTCACCTCAGTGTAGGTGATATGCTACAGAGTAAAGCTGGAGTTTTTTGAGGTGGTCAGTGTAGGGCATTTGTTTGAGGCCAGTAATCCTCTTTGTGAGGTACTTCTGTGGCCAATCCAGCTGTTGCAGATGTCTTGTGAGGTACATTCCAAAAGGGGCATTGTACTCTATAATGGGTCTAATGAGTAGAGGGGAACAATGACCTCTTTTTTCCTGGATGAGAACCCTTTTATGATGAGGTGTGCCACGTAGAAGGACTTCCTGACTACTGTGGCGATGTGACTATCAAAGGAGAGACTATTGTCCACCTGGGTCCCAAGGTCTCTTATCACACATTCGGTGTTAAGTAGATTGCTGCCTATGTGGTAGTTCATGGGTACAGAGTTTTTACCAATGGGGATGACACTGCAATTTTTGGCATTGAGCTTGAGGCCATGGCTCTGACACCAGGCATTTGTCTCAGCGAGGCCCTTCTGTAGGATGTCCACATCATTTGGGGACTTGACTATGGCTCCTAGTTTGCAGTCATCAGCAAACATTATCCATATCTCCTGTTATCTGTGTACGCAATAAGGTGCAAACAGGTGTTTATGGTACAGCTATTACTTCACATCAGGGATGTTGAGAGATATTTGCCCAAAAATGTGAGCATTTGCAGCTCATGAAGTTGCAATAATACCTGTATCTTGCTCATTATCAAGTGCCCAATTGCATGAATAAAATGGCCATATGTATTTTAAATACATACATGTATATATGACAATAATATGCTACATAGTATATTTAATGCATATTATACAATGACCCCCCATTAATATTCCAAAATGAGCATGGTGATTGGCCAGACTGCCTGTTGTAAATCCCACAATATACCAACGGAAAAAGTCCGGTCGCCCGGACTTTTTTCCATTGGTATAAAGTGTCCAAAACCTTTTTTTTTTTTTTTTTTTAATAAATAATAAAAGAAGAAAAAAAATGGAGCAACTGAGGCTTTCTTTTCTCCATTGTTTCCATTTCAAAGCATTGATGTACTGGGTATGCATGGGATGCAAGACCCATACACATGCACAGTACATCAACACAAGGAAGCAGTATACCACCACCGGCAGAAGAACAGCAATATGCCGTTATACAAAGGCATTATTTAAGTAAAGTAAGCAATTTTTTTATAGGTTCATAGGTTCATAGGTAGGTACTAGGCTATCTGCCCAAGGGCATTTATAAGCCTAGCCAGAGTGTGTCAGCTTTCGCCGCCCTATTGATTAATTAACTGAGCCTCTGTCAAGAAGAGCCAATGAAGTGATCCCAGGGGTGTATTGTCTGTTACCCATCCACTCGTCAAGGTTTCTCTTGAAGAGTGTTAGTGAGGGGCTCTGCCTAATGTAGTTAGGAATTTTGTTCCAAAGCATGGGGAGTCTCTGTGCCAGGAATCTATCCCTCCAGCATGTTCTATTTACTGTTGTGGTGAGGTTTAGCTGATTAGAGCGAGTGACTCACAGTGACTTGGAATTCTATAGGTGGAGCATGTCCATCAATTCTGAGATGGACATGGCTTTGTAAGTTAGGCAGAGATCACCTCTGAGTAAGTGATATGCGACTGAGTACAGCTGGAGTTTTTCCAGTTGGGCTGCATAGAACATATGTTTGAGGCCAGTAATCCTCTTGGTGAAGTACTTTTGTGGTCTTTCCAGCTGTTGGAAGTGTTTTGTGAGGTACATACCAAATGGGGCATTGTACTCAAGGATGAGTCTGATGAGTGACGAGTAGAGGGGCACTATAACCTCTTTATTTCTAGATGCGAACACTTTAGTAAATAGATGGGCTACATAGAAGGATTTCCTAACTACTTTGGCAATATGATTGTCAAAGGAGAGGTTACTATCTACCTGGGTCCCCAGATCTCTTATTACCTCTTCTGTATTAAGGGGGCTGCCACCTATGTGGTAATTCATGGGTGCTTTGTTTTCCCCAAACGGGATGACTATGCATTTTTTGTCATTTAGCTTGAGACCATGACTTTGACACCAGGTGTCCGTCTCAGTAAGGCCCTTTTGGAGAATGTCGGTGTCAGCCGGAGAGTCATTTATGGCTCCCAGTTTGTAGTCATTGGCGAACTTGGTTAGCCATAGTCCTCCTGTGTTTGCCTGTACTTCTGAGAAGTATATGCCGATCAGTAGGGGGTCCCAGGACCTAGCCTTGTGGGACACCACTTGTGACTATTTTAGAGTCGGACCTGGAGCCCATTATTCTTACCATGTGAGTTCTGTCTGTAAGCCATTTGGCAACCCATCTCGTGACATAGGGGTTTATGTTAAGGCTGGTGAGTTTTTCGATAATTCCAGAGTGGGGAATGGTGTCAAAAGCCTTAGCGAGGTTAAGCTAGGGTGTGTGAACTACCTTCCCCTCATTTATGGCCTTGGTGACTGTCTCGAAGAAGTCAACCAGGTTTAGTAGGCAGGATCTGCCCTTAACAAAGCCAAACTGGGTCGGGTCAAGTGGTTGGAGGTTCCCAATGTCTTTCTTAATGAGTTCCATGATGATGCGCTCCATAGCCTTGCAAACCAGGCTAGTCAGGCTTATGGAGCGATAGTTACCAGGGTCAGTTGTGACCACTCCTTTGTGGAGTAGAATAACCATTGCTGTGAGCCAATCTATGGGCATGTTGCCTGTGGAGAGGCTGAGGATGAACAGTGTGTTTAGGTGGGGGGTTAGTTTGTTCTGTAGTTCGTGCAAGACACAGCCTGGGACACCATCTGGCCCCATTGACGCTGTGCTTTTGGCTTTTGAAAGGGCTGCTTTCACCTGTGCATCTGTTATTTCTGGGACACTACACTTTTCTGGTATTGTTGTGGGCCCTTTTGGGGGTGAGAGGGGGGTGAAGTTTGGACTGAATCTATCTGCCAGGATTTTGGCAATATCAGTGGGTTCAGTATATTTTGTGCTATTTTGCACTAGCTCAGAGCATATCTGTGAATTGCCACTTAGATTCTTGTCATAGTTAAAGAAGGCTTTGTGGTTATCTTTTGAATCCTTGGCTATTTTTCTTTCGAAGTTAGCCTTGGAGATTTTATGAGGGACCTTAGTTTCTTACTGATACTGATCAGCAATGTCTTTCCTTCTTGGGATTTACTTTTTTGGGGTCCACCAAACTGGTTTCCTTCTCTTAGGGGAGTGAGTCTTGGTTTTGCTAGGCTCGATCCATGCATCCTTGTAGGTGCTCATAGAGTGCATTTGTAAAGGTTCATGCATCTTGGATACCGTTATCCTTTAGCATGGGGGCTGTGAAACTTAACACTTCTATCTTAAGTAAGGTGAAGTTTGCTATAGAAAAGTTTTTCACTGTGGTTTCCTTGGTTGGAGGTGGTGGTGTGGTGTGGACATCCAGAGTGATTAGTTTATGGTCTGATCTAACCAGTGAAGGGTTGACCTCTGGTGTGGAACACCTGTCGCCCATGTTGGTGTTGACCAGGTCCAATATGTTTTCATCTCTGGTAGGGGAGTTTACCAGCTGTTCCAGGGCATTTGAGTTGATGAATTCCAGGAAGCGCTGGACCTGGGAGTTTGTACTTGAGTTGTTTTCCCAGTTAACGGTTGGGTAATTGAAATCGCCCAATATCAGGGTGTTCAGTAGGACCTTCATGTTTTCCAGTGTCTCCAGGAAGGCGGAGTGGTGGTCCTGGGTCATGGAGGGTGATCTGTAGCAGGCCACAATTTGCATTGCAGATTTGCCTGATGTTAGGTGCACATGGATGATCTCAGAGGTATCATGCTGTGCCACTAACCAGGAGGTGTAGGTATCCTTGATGAATATGGATGCACCCCCTGCTTTTGTGTTTCGGTCCATGTTCTGTGGCCGAAATGTGTGGTATGAGTTGTAGCCTGGTAGTGCTGGGGTGCTCTGTGGAGCCTTGAACCAGGTTTCAGTTACTGCACAGATGTCGACATTCTCTATACTGAGGAGTGCTTCGAGTGAATGAAAGACATAGAAATTAGCCCAAAATGGCCTATAAACTACTAATTTCTGGGCTGGAACCACTCTTCCAGGGACAGATGGCTGCTCAAAGCTCCCTCTCTCACAGGTGAACAGAGAAACCTCCCTCTGTCCAAGTAAGGTATGGGCAACTCAGAAAATTGTAAATAATGTCATTGTATAATCACAATAACCGACTCTGTGGTTGTGGTATATTGAAATTTACCCATGGTTGTTTTTTTTTAATCACTCGATCTTTGTCCTCATGATTAAACCATGCCAACCGTGGGTAAATCTTCAATATACCACACCACATCATCGGTTATTGCTTAAATATTTTGTTTTCCCATGCAACTAACTGATTGTTATACAGGGGTATTATTTGCTAATGGTCTGGAAATTTGGGATGAAATAATTTAAGGTAACTTCTGTCAAAATATTGTTTGTTACTCTGTACATCTATCCAGGGTGACCGCAGTGGTGCAATGGTTAGCGTTGTCGCCTCACAGCAAAAGGTTCTCTGGTTCAATCCTTGGCTGGGGTGCCTTCTGTGCAGAGTCTGCATGTTCTCTCTGTGTAGGTTTCCTCCTAAAGACATGCTATAGGTGGATTGGACACTCTAAACTGGCCCTAGGTGAGAGTGTGTTCCTTCTGTGGAAGGTTGGACGTTGGGCTGGTAACTCGACACCGTAAAACTCCACTGCTAATCATGAGCGGACAGGTGGTCCACTGTGGCAACCCTTAACTGGGAAAAGCCAAAAGAAGAAGACTGTGTACTTCTATCTATTTTAAATTTGAACTGGCCTTATTGTTGTTCTTAGTTTCTATATCATTTTATTGTTTTGTCTTACCTTTTGTGCTATATTTGAAGATATTTTTATTGGTTATTGTTGTTCTTAGTTTCTATATCATGTTATTGTTTTGTCTTACCTTTTGTGCTATATTTGAAGATATTTTTATTGGTTTTGCCCATGTACTAATCCAGATTAACACCTGCCAGCTATCATAATTCCATTCCCCCCTCTACTACCCACTAGGGCACAATCACATCCTATTCATTCATAGTCAGTATTGTAGTTTTTCTTATTTCCTTCTAACTTCATTAAACTTACTCTTCTTTTTTCTATAATCACTCTCCACCTACTGATATTGTTCTACGTCAGTGTTAACTTCTATGCTACCTATGGCATTTCACACTTCCTGATATTCTTTTATGTCTATGTTAATACTTATGCTACCTATGACATTTCAAGCAAACCTTGTTTAACATAACAACTAGATGGTACCTTTCACCCCCTCCACCCTTTTTTTTCTTGTCCAAATATTGCCTATCATTATTCCTCTTGTATATACTGCTCATAATACTACTGACTCAACACCCTAATTTTTCCTTCTCTAATGTTGTTTGTTACTTTTTTGCTAACCTCTCTTTCTCTAAAGTTGTTTGTTACTTCTTTGATAACCCAATCCTTCTTTGATTTAAATTTTTTCTTTACCATTTCTGCTGTTTTTATCTTTTTGCTATTTGAAGCTACTTGAGTTCATTAATAGACACCCTTTAGCTATGAACTGCATTATTTGTAATAATTTACTGTTCACAATTTTACTTTTATTTGTAGTCCTGTTACATTACCTTATACTGGAGCTTGCATTAATTCTTTGTAATAATGTATTATTTACAATTTATTTTTATTTTTATTTGTAGTCCTGTTACATTACGTTAATGTTGGAGCTTATCTCCCCGGGCCTCTACTGAAAATGGACATGTATCCAGTTAGACTAGTCCGGTCAACAAATGTAAAATAAATAAATAACTAAATAAATAAATTACAGAGTCTTATTACATTCCATAGCTAAGTTAGAAGGAAGAAAATATATAATGATAGAGAAATTTTGCAACTAATGCTGAGATTTTGGAAGCTTTGAGAGAAAAGGGATTTATGACTGAAGATGAGGTCTGCATGCCCCCACATTAACTTTCCACTGTGCAGAAAATACATTTGATGCACAAAGAACTAGCAAAATAGTTGGTCAGTTTTCCATGACAGGAAGCATTGTTGAGTTTCCAGTCAGTTTGGTAGACTCTGTAACAAAAAATGACATTTTACTAAGATGCATGCATATAAAATATAAATATGTAAATGCATTGGTATGTTTTTCCTGGGAAAATGAAGATTAAGTGTTTATGGGACTCATGAACACATTTGATAAAGTTAAGTTAGAAAATGCAGCTTAAGGTCTAGAAAATCAAAGCTCCAGTTGTAATCAGTATGGAATGCTAGACATAAATCACTTTGCAAGCTTTTGTAAGACACAGAGTATAGGAGTAGCATTTCAAGTTTGTTTTGGTGGCTGAGGGTTGATCTTTTTTAACTGTATGATATGTTTGTATTAGTGACATACTAAAAGGGACATTATATTTTATAATTGATGTGATCAGGCACAGTAAAGAGGAATGGTAACTCTTTTGACCTGTAAAAGATACAGTTAAGTACTAACTGACATAGATGAATGATTTCCTGACTTCTACTGCTATGTGGTGGTCAAAGAAAAGGAAGTTGTCTACAAAGGGATCAGAATCTCTCACAACCATATCATTCTATAGTAGAGTGTCATTTATACTCTAAGCTGTCGCTGAAATCTGTTTATGAAATATGATAATCCTGCACTAATACACCACTGATTTATATGGTTTAGCTCTTGATATGGTTAAACCTACTGTTAGATGCTGTGTATAATGCCAGCATCCAGCTTGCAGTGGTCAGCAAATTTAGTTATAGTAGCACCTGCAACTTTAGCTTTTTGGACTGGGAAGACTGGAAAGACAGCTATCCCGCTATCCCTTTCTAGCCTAACATATGTGATTCTGCATGCCTGGCAATGGGCCATCAATTAGTTGTTGCTCTAACTCTGATGAAACAACTACATGAACTGCCAAAGAAGAAATTACAGTCTGATCAGAGAATATTACACTGGTATAGTTTGGTTTAGGGCACAAATTCAGTATAACTAACAATAGTGTTAGGGTTGAAGAGGGAGTATAAATTAAAGTTACTAAGATCCAAGAGTAGTACACCACTATAGTCTGGTACAGTAGGCAGTTACAGAAGTAAGAGAGTGGTTTGCAAATTCCATAGAATAACAATAGTATGAATACTGGACAGGTAGTAAAACCAATGTGTACTGCAGAAGAGTCAACACAAATGACATTAATAGCATTAGCAGAGTTTGGCGCAGTTGTCACAGACCACTCACATCAAGACTTGACTTCCTCCATCTGAATGAAGAGAGGTTGGTATGGCTACCACAAAACATATCACTTCAAATAATCAGTAGCCTTACATAATACACAATGATTGCATCTAAAATGCCACAAAATGCAAACTTCAAAGAGTTAATAGCCTTGGATGCCTCAAAACAATGGTCTCTTAGATTTATTAAACCCAATTGCCATATGCTTGGATGCTTAAAATGTCCTTCAAGTGAACCTGTGTTGAGGGAGTAAATATTTTTAAAAAATTGTCCTTTTTAGATCACTAAGTGCCCCTCTCACCCTCCACCCCCCAACCTTCAACAGCTTCCGGCACCTCTGCTACATTGAGGCTAGCACCACTTCCATTCACTGTGTACAGAACATGCAAAGGCACACACATATTGCAAGTTGGCTATATGTAGATGTGAACACTTACCTATGTAATGGTACATACTACAGATCACAGTACATGTTGCATGCAACACACCTCAAGTCTGCTAGTACTATCAGTTTAGGTCATATTATGCTTGATGACATTAGCAGATAGTCTTAAGGTGGCTGATATTATCAGGCCTTGTAGAAGAGGGCAGTTTGGAAGCCAGCAGCATGTTACAGGTCCAAAAAGTGCTTAGCCATTCCAGGTGGATAACCCATGAGGGCATGTCAGTTGTTTTGCAGGGGAATGCACACACACACAGACACGAACCAAGTGGGCAGAAGTGAGATTAGAACTCCTACCTATCTAGTCTTACACACTAAAGATCATAGCACTTATCACACATGCCACAGATTAAGCCTGCTATATATGCAAGTGCAGGCACAGTACTTGTGCATTACACAAACTAGGCTTGTGTTGAACAGCATTTGTGGCCTGAAGAATGATATTGCTTCATACTGTTACCTGCATCTAGTATTCTAGCAGTGATATAACTGTTGTTATCCTAGCTATGTGTGTACAGTTACCAGTATGGCCATAAGTGGCTGCTTGCAGTTACATAGTCGAACCTGTGGGCAGGGACAATGTGCCCTGTCCATATGTGCATTGACAACATTATACATTACATCACCTGCTCACATGTGTATGTCTATGTGGTAACATCCAACAGGTACACGGGTCTGTAGGTAAGTGGATTATGTATTGTCGCACTTAGTTTGGATCCTTTATGCAACATTATGGCTGTGTGCAGATTTATTCAGCATTATTAGGGTATATCAGACAGTACAGACATCCACACACATATTTATGTATATAACAGGAATGTATATATAAATGTAGCTGTGGTGTGTATGTTATGTATATGTGTTATGCAGATATATGGGGGAGTGTATGTATCATTTTAATGTATATAGCTCTATATATCGGTATGTATACATTTGTCACTACATAGTGATAGATATACTATGCACTTCCGAGGTGGTGCAGCAGTAGCGTTGTTGCCTCACAGCAAGAGGTTCTCCCATTTGATTCTCGGCTTGGGTTGGGAGTGCCTTCTGTGTGGAGTCTGCATGTCCTCCCCGCGGTTGAGTGGGCATTCGAAAGACATGCGTTGAATGGGCATGCCTTCGTTGAAGTTTGGGCATCGGGCTGGCAACTCGACACCATAAAAACCAACTGCCAATCATTAACGGACTGGAGTTCTGCTGTGGCGACTCCTAACTGGGAAAAGTCGAAAGACAAACAACAACATACGATGCATGTGAGAGAGAGAGATGGTGACAGATGGATATGTATATGTATATGTCTGTATTTATAGACATTTATACATAAGAGGTCATTTTGATGAAGGGGCAACAGAATCGCCCTAATATTAACAAAGTTCTTGGCATGCCCAGTGGGACTGTCAGTACTTATAAAGTGACTCCGGGCCACACATACCTGTACTGTACCTGTCTAGAATTTTGCATGTTACAGACATTAACATCCACCCCTGTTTCTGCAGTACTGCACTTCACTCAAAATGTCTGCACCATTCTTCAGCTGTGTGCCTTACTAGATATGTGACTGAGGTTCGTAATGTTACACCACCAACCTACTGACAGTCTGCATACCTCTCAACTGTCCTAATTTTCACAGAATGTCCAGAGTTTTGCCTTGTATGTTTACTGTCTTCCTCATACATTTGTGGTCTTCTGGTGAATTATTGAATATTGATGTCACTACATTATACTAACTACAGACAAAAATTTTTTTCAGACTTTATATAGTTCAGAAAATATGTAATAACGCAACATCTTTACTTCCAGCAACTTTCTACATTTATGGGAGCAATATTTATTTATTTTATTTTGCATTTGTTGACCGAGAGAGAGGAAAGCTCCACAAATCAATTACAAGCAATTATAAGGAGTATAACAGCAGCAACCATATTTACATAGACAGTATATAAGCATGAAAATTAAAATTAGATACATAGAATAAAAAAAAACATCTTTTACAATTTTTTACAGTTAGAATGAGCCAATACACAAGTAAGAAGAATTGCAGAATAAGATACAAAGGTGAGACTTGCATCTTGAAAGTTGTATCTTTTACAGTTTTATACAGTTAGATTGTTTACAAGTTTGACGTAGTCAGGTTGATAGTAGTAGGTAAAACAACAGAGTTGAGTGGTAAGATATATAGACTAAGTATAAAAGCAAGTATAAAGATGGAGAAAGAAAAGAAAATGATAAAAAAACTGTGCCTATCAGTGTTTTAGTCCCCTATATGTACAGGTACTAAGAGGCCAGGTATAGAGGTGACACTGTAAGGAAGCTGGAAAGTAAAAAAGCTGTAGTTCTTCTTCGTGGTATAGTTCTGAAACAGGGACCAGGAGATTAGAGAAGAGGGTGGATATGGTTGGGGATGTTAGCCTGGGGGTGAACATAAACACATCCTTATAAGTTTTAGGTGTTCTTTGAGCAGTCTTTTAAATTTAATCTTTGAGTGTGTTGAAGTAGTAGCAGAGGATAGTGAGTTCTAAGGTTTACCTATATAATTAGGGAAGAGGGAGTCCCCTGCTGTGTTTTTGCTCTTGGTGACCTTGATTAGCTTTTTATTACTACAGAGTAGTTGTCTAGGGTGAGTTTGTAGTTTTAGTAGGTTAGCCAGTGCTGGAGTTTTATCTGGAAGTAGTAGTAGTTTGTGTGCAAAGGAAAGCTGACAAAAGGATAGGAGATTAGGAAATTCAAGACAGTCAAGTTGTTTTAGGGAATGGCAGTGGTGGGATTGATAGGGGGCACAGGTAGCAAATTTGGCAATTTGATTGTAGCAGTTGTTGAGCTTGGCAATTTCTGTTTTGGGTAGGTTGGTGAAAATGGGTGAGGCATACAATAGAGTAAAGAGGTGGTGAGAATGAGCAATTGTTGTCCTGGCTGTTTGGTTTAGCAATGGTTTATTTTTATATAGACTGTCCACTTTTTTTGTGGATGTTTTTAATGGCTTGATTTATATGCAGATCAAATTTGAGATTATTATCAATGGTCACTCCTAACCATTTAATATAAGTGTCTGGGGAGATAATAGTCCCATCCCTGAATACAATATTAAATGGGCTGGGTATTGTGGTTGATTTGTTTGGACTAAATAGCAGAAGTTCTTTTTTTTTGGGCGGGGGGGTTAGTATTAGGTTTTTGTTCTGAAATCAGATGTTGGTAGTTTGGAAGACTTTTTTATGATGGAGAGGAGTTCCTAAGGATCACTGGCTTAACAAACTAGCATTGAGTCACCAGCATATTGAATAATAGTTGCATTTTGACAGATGCTGTAAAGATTATTGGTGAAAATGTAGAATAGGAGGGGTCCTAGAATGGACCCTTGCGGGACTCCTGTGGTGACAGATAGCAGTGACGATAAGTTGTTGTCCCATCAAACTGCTTGATGTCTTCCTTGTAGGTAATTCTGAAAACCATGCTAATGCATGCCTGCATGGTTACTAAGGCCCAGGTCAGTAAGGGTTTGAATTAGTTTAGGATGGTTGACCATATCAAAGGCCTTTGACAAGTCCAAGAATATGGCAGATGTTAGGTTGCCTGTGTATTTGTTTTGGTTGATGAAGTTTGTGAAAGAAAGTAGGGCAGTGGTGGTTCTGTGAGCAGGCCGAAGTCCATGCTGGGTGGGA